>NW_027258765.1:0-55092 GCF_045791955.1 Oncorhynchus clarkii lewisi | reverse complement strand
AATGTGAATGTCACTTCACTAGCGTAACTATAAGACTGTGAATGTCTCTTCACTAGCGTAACTATAAGACTGTGAATATAAACTGTACATATCTCTTTCATCTGTGTTTCTATTAGACTGTGAATGTCTCTTCATTATAATTACTATTTGACTGTGAATGTCTCTTCATTTGTGTTACAATTAGTCTGTGAATGTCTCTTCATTTGTGTTACAATTAGTCTGTGAATGTCTCTTCATTAGTGTTGTTATTAATCTGAGAATGTCTCTTCATTAGTGTCGTTATTAGAATGTGAATGTCTCTTCATTAGTGTCATTATTAGAATGTGAATGTCTCTTCATTAGTGTCGTTATTACAATGTGAATGTCTCTTCATTAGTGTCGTTATTAGAATGTGAATGTCTCTTCATTAGTGTCGTTATTAGAATGTGAATGTCTCTTCATTAGTGTCGTTATCAGAATGTGAATGTCTCTTCATTAGTGTCGTTATTAGAATGTGAATGTCTCTTCATTAGTGTCGTTATTTGAATGTGAATGTCACTTCACTAGCGTAACTATAAGACTGTGAATGTCTCTTCACTAGCGTAACTATAAGACTGTGAATATAAACTGTACATATCTCTTTCATCTGTGTTTCTATTAGACTGTGAAGGTCTCTTCATTATAATTACTATTTGACTGTGAATGTCTCTTCATTTGTGTTACAATTAGTCTGTGAATGTCTCTTCATTTTTGTTACAATTAGTCTGTGAATGTCTCTTCATTAGTGTTGTTATTAATCTGAGAATGTCTCTTCATTAGTGTCGTTATTAGAATGTGAATGTCTCTTCATTAGTGTCGTTATTAGAATGTGAATGTCTCTTCATTAGTGTCGTTATTACAATGTGAATGTCTCTTCATTAGTGTCGTTATTAGAATGTGAATGTCTCTTCAAGTGTCGTTATTAGAATATGAATGTCTCTTCATTAGTGTCGTTATTTGAATGTGAATGTCACTTCACTAGCGTAACTATAAGACTGTGAATGTCTCTTCACTAGCGTAACTATAAGACTGTGAATGTCTCTTCACTAGCGTAACTATAAGACTGTGAATGTCTCTTCCTTAGTGTCGTTATAAACTGTACATATCTCCTTCATCTGTGTTTCTATTAGACTGTGAATGTCTTCTCGTTAGTTTTACTATTAGACTGTGAATGTCTATTCGTTAGTTTTACTATTAGACTGCGAATGTCTCTTCGTTAGTTTTACTATTAGACTGTGAATGTATCTTCATTAGTGTTATTAGACTGTGAATGTCTCATTCATTGTTTTTGTTATTAGACTGTGAATGTCTCTTCATTAGTGTTGTTATTGGACTGTGAATGTCTATTATTATAATTACTTTTAGACTGTGAATGTCTCTTCACTGGTGTTGCTATTAGACTGTGAATGTTTCTGCATTACTGTTCTATTAGACTGTGAATGTCTCTTCATTAGTGTTAAAATTAGCTGATGAATGTCTCTTCATTAGTGTTGTTATTAGTCTGTGAATGTCTCCTTCAATATTGTTACTATTAGACTGTGAATGTCTCTTCATTATAATTACTATTTGACTGTGAATGTCTCTCCATTAGTGTCGTTATTAGACTGTGAATGTCTCTTCATTAGTGTTGTTATTGGTCTGTGAATGTCTCCTTCAATACTGTTACTATTAGACTGTGAATGTCTCTTCATTATAATTACTATTTGACTGTGAATGTCTCTTCATTATTGTTAATGTTAGACTGTGAATGTCTCTTCATTTGTGTTACAATTAGTCAGTGAATGTCTCTTCATTATTGTTGTTATTACTCTGAGAATGTCTCCTTCGTTATTGTTATTATTAGACTGGGAATGTCTCTTAATTAGTGTTGTTATTGGACTGTGAATGTCTCCTTCTTTAGTGTTACGATTAGTCTGTGAATGTCTACATCATTATTGCTACTTTTTGACTGTGAATATCTCTCGATTAGTGCTGTTATTAGAATGTGAATGTCTCTTCATTAGTGTCGTTATTACAATGTGAATGTCTCCTTCATTAGTGTCGTTATTAGAAGTGAATGTCTCTTCATTAGTGTCGTTATTGGAACGTGAATGTCTCCTTCATTAGTGTTGTTATTAGAATGTGAATGTCTCTTCATTAGTTTCGTTATTAGAATGTGAATGTCTCTTCATTAGTGTCGTTATTAGAATGTGAATGTCTCCTTTATTAGTGTTGTTATTAGAATGTGAATGTCTCCTTCATTAGTGTCGTTATTAGACTGTGAATGACTCTTCATTAGTGTCGTTATTAGACTGTGAATGTCTCTTCATTAGTGTTGTTATAAGAATGTGAATGTCTCCTTCATTAGTGTTGTTATTAGAATGTGAATGTCTCTTCATTAGTGTCGTTATTAGAATGTGAATGTCTCTTCATTAGTGTTGTTATAAGAATGTGAATGTCTCCTTCATTAGTGTTGTTATTAGAATGTGAATGTCTCTTCATTAGTGTCGTTATTAGAATGTGAATGTCTCTTCATTAGTGTCGTTATTAGAATGTGAATGTCTCCTTCATTAGTGTTGTTATTAGAATGTGAATGTCTCCTTCATTAGTGTTGTTATTAGAATGTGAATGACTCCTTCAGTCTTGTTAATAGACTGTGAATATTTCCTTCTTTAATGTGACTATTAGACTGTTCTTTAATATGGCTATTAGACTTACTATTAGACAAAATGTCTCTTAATTAGTGTCGTTGTTAGACTGTGAATGTATTTTCATTTGTGTTACAATTCGTCTGAGAATGTCTCTTCATTAGTGTTGTTAGACTGTGAATGTCTATTCATTAGTGTTGTTATTAGACTGTGAATGTCTCTTCAATGGTGTTACTATTAGACAAAATGTCTCATATTTAGTGTCGTTATTAGACTGTGAATGTATTTCCATTTGTGTTACAATTAGTTTGAGAATGTCTCTTGATTTGTGTCGTTATTAGACTATGAATGTCTCTTCATTAGTGTTGTTATTAGACTGTGAATGTCTCTTCATTATTGTCATTATTAGACTGTGAATGTATCCTAAATTAGTGTCACTATTAGACTGTGAATGTCTCTTCGTTAGTGTTATTAGACTGTGAATGTCTCTTCATTAGTGTTGTTAGACTGTGAATGTCTCTTCATTAGTGTTGTTAGACTGTGAATGTCTCTTCATTAGTGTCGTTAGACTGTGAATGTCTCTTCATTAGTGTTACCATTAGACTGAGAATGACTCCTCCCTTTTACAACGCAACTGTTTCCCCTGGTTGTGGACCAACTCCCTTGGCTTTGTTAATGTGGAGTCGACAGGTTCCACATTAGAAAGGCTAAATGGCAGAAAGTGACAATTAGAGAACCGATATAATGTGACCATTAAACAATACCGGACTGTTCCTATTATCAGCGATCAGAGCACTGTGGATGTTTCAATTCTTCAGGGAGATGCTGATATTAAAATGTTTATGCATATTACATCAGCCAGGCTACAACGCCATTTAAATAATAATTAAAGTGCCTTACTTTTACATGTTTGTAGGACTGGTCCTCCAGTTGCAGCGGGGTGTGTGTGGGGCTGGGGAGAGAGAGTGTGAGGCTGGCAGGGGGAGCAGAATGAGAGGCAGACAGGCTTGTACTGCTCTGGTCCTGGCTGTGATCTGCAGGGCTGCAGGGGAAGTTGACAGCCTCTTTCTCTCTTCTCTCCCATAGTCCTGATCCTTCACTTTGCCCTCTGAGGTGCAGGCCGCTGTGTGCCTGTGGTGGGGTTGGTCTTTTGAAATGTTCCTCTTCCTCATCCTGCTTGGTCTCTACATCCACCTCTCCTTCCTCCTCACTCTCTTCTCGCTCTTCTTCCCCCTCTCCTCCGCTCTCAGAGGCGTAGCTGCAGCTGGTCCCGGGGGACAGGTGGAGCTCTGACCCAAACTCCTCCAGGTTGCCATGGAGCTTGGCGATGCTTTCTGCATCTTTGACGACGGGTCGGAAGGCTGAGTGGTAGTAGGCTTTCCTAGCCTGGAGAGACGGGGTGTCCAACACCTTCAGCCAGCCCTCTGAGGTCACAGGGTGCAAGTCAGAAGTCAGGGTGGAGGAGTCAAGGTCAAACAGACCTGACCTGGGTGTGGCTCCCATGCCTGGCCCCGCCCCTGGGTGTGGGGGCTCTGATAGGTCGAGGAAGGCCTGCCTGAGGGAGGGGCTCTCGGCCAATGAGGACAGAGTGTTGACGGAGCGCTGTGGCTGCAGGTAGGTGGGCACTGGGAGGCCCCCAGCAGTCCTAGGGGGCCAGAACATGCAGAATGGAGGATAGAAGGTGTCTTTACGACCGGGCCACAGCAGACCTGATAGACCAGTGTTCTTCTGTCCTCCAGCCACCTCACTGTCATCTTTCTTCTGCTGGCAGAGGCTGAAGGCTGGGAAGGAGTAAGGGTTGGGGAACAGGGAGGTAGGGGGGAACTTCTGCAGCATGCCGAACCCTTTACTGGGCACAGGGATCACCGGGTAGCTGCGAGTGTTCTTACGGGGAGACAGGCTGCTTCCATCCAGGTCCTCCTCCTCCTCGAAGCGGCTCCTCTTCTGGACCAGGTCAGGGGTCATCATGTGGGGCAGACCAGAGTTCATAACCTTCCCCGGCCCCATGGCGGAGCAGTGAGATGAGGGTAGACACCGCTTCCTGCTGCCACCATTAAACATGGCCTTCACGTCCTCCCAGGCAAACGCCAGGTCATCAGGAGGGGTTTTATCTGACAGCTTCAGGTGGCGTCTCCAGGAGTTGAAGTTAGCAGCGTCCGGCTGGATGTACTTGGCTTCAGGAGTACGGTGAGAGTGGAAGATGAACTTGTTAGGAGAGAAGTACATGCTGCAGTAGGAACACTTGATGCACTTGGCTCTGCTGCTGTTGTAGCGCGCTGGGATGAAGTTACCACGACTACCCCAGGCACACTCGTGTGACACATCAAAGGCGAAGTTGTCAGGCAGTTTGGGGGGGTTGTTCTCCCCCAGGAAGGACTTACACAGCCGCTCCGCCTCTCGCTTGGTGATCATGCCACAGCGGCGGGAGGAGATGGGCATGGCGCCAGCTCGCCTCAGTATCTCCAGCTGGACAGGGGTGCACTGAACACAGGTGATACCCAGCGCCACGCGGCGGTTGTGGATCTCGTTATAGCTGTAGTTCTTCAGCAAAGTGTTGGAGATCTGGGCCAGACACAGCCGCTCCTGATGGTCGATCACCAAGGAGACGATGGGTACCCCATAGAGAACCACTTGACCCACCTGGTTGGGCTTCAGGGAGGAGTGGGGGGGTCTCGGGGGGGTCAGGGGCTCCTGCTGGAATGAGCTGGGGGGGGTCAGGGGCTCCTGCTGGAATGAGCTGGGGGAGGTCGTCATGGTAGCGCTGGTGTAGGTTGTGTTGCTGTGGAGTCCGATTGGAGGATACTGTGCTGAACATATGAGTCAGGAATTCAAACTGAACATCAGTCAGACACTCTTTTAGTTGTAATAATAATGACAATAACAACAATCATCACTTTGTATTATTATCAAAAAATATTTGCCAAACGGTGAAGAACTTGATTGTGATTAAATAGCAACACCACATTTGATTTCGTATGTTGCTTATTTGTATTATTTTATTATAAACGTTCAATTAAGTTTGTACTGTGAATGTTTTTTTTTTAAATTGCATTTTGCAGAACAAGTTTAACTCCGCCTGAGCCCTCTGCATCTTCCACTTTAATGCGCATCGAAGACAAGAAGTAGCTGTTTACTACAAATGAATATCTGGGACAACGATACAGACATAGGCTTTACTGTAAAAAAAAGGGATCAATAGTTACTTTACTTTGGGTGTCATTTGTTGATAGCCTACATATATACGTTGATAAAAAAAAGTATAGAATTGCAATAGAACATGACAAAATAAAAAATAAAAAACATCCTAATTTAATTAACAGAACTTCAATTTCTCCGACGTTCAAACAAAAGTTTGTATTTGACATTTTCTGCCAAAACACGGCAGTATAGCACTAATTGATTTACACGTTAATCTGAGAGGCAGTATAGAACTTTAATTGATTTACACGTTAATCTGAGAGGCAGTATAGAACTAATTGATTTACAAGTTAATCTGAGAGGCAGTATAGAACTAAAAAGATGTACACTTTAATCTGAGAGGCAGTATAGAACTAATTGATTTACACGTTAATCTGAGAGGCAGTATAGAACTAATTGATTTACACGTTAATCTGAGAGGCAGTATAGAATTTAAATTGATTTACACGTCAATCTGAGAGGAGGTATAGGGTTAGAACTTTGATTGTAAATGTATTATTATATATTATTAACCGAATATACCTTATTATATTTGTGACGTGTCATAGTGTGAATTTTGCTTAATAATAATGGATATTCGTCAGGCGTTACATTAGGCTATATACAAAAAAATACAGGTTGAGCTGCAGATCAAACCGACACGTGAGGCCATCCCGACCAGGGCAAAGATACACAGGACAACGAAATATCCTCCCAAACAGTGGAGGATGTTTATTGTGAGATTCTAAATTAAAAGGTCAAATTAAAATAAAAGGTACCACATTATGTCTCTTCTAGATTTTACTGCAGCTTTAGACTAGAATGCATTTAACATATATACATGATTATAGCCTACTAATAATAGCCCATTGATGCCGATAGACACAACACGAATATTACTAATCATAGCCTACTAATAATAGGCCTGCTGAAAATAATAATAATTTTAAAAAAAATAAAGGCTAGTGTAGGCTAATAATACAGTAGTCTACTCTTCCTATTTACACCAATTAGTTGTTCACAAAACAGGATATCTTACCTCCTCTCCTCTGATGAGAGAAATCAAAATGTTATGAAAATAAAAACATCCCTGATCTCCCGCCCAAAACAACCGATACATTAAAACCCACGTTCCTTATAAAATGTCTCCTATAAACAGCAGTACATTAATTCAGAATATAGAAGAAGAGAATGTATGATGTTCTATAAAATAACATTCGGTGAAGAGTAACTCGTTCCGGCGTATTCCCTTTAGAAGACAAGGAGCGTGTCTGGAAGCCGCGCTGTTGGACCGGACTGTACAGCTCGAGCCAATGAGGTTTCACTAATTGACACAACACCTGCAGAGACTAACTCACCAGCTGGACCAGGGCTAACAACGGGCTGTGCATATCCAATCTGAATGAGGAGGATCACTCACAAATCCACAAACAGCACATATATTGCAGACTTACCAACAATGACAGGAACAGTAAGTAGGTCGATGTCACCAACTAAAATGCTGCAGTGGCCTATTTTAAACGGTGTCTGTCCCAAATCACAGAACTCGTAGGCCTATGTAAATCAAATGATAGGTCTAACCTAAAATGCTTTACTTAGGCCTATAGGCTATCAATTCAAACTAATATAATCAATACTCGCCTTCAGGTAATTCTTGATTGCACTTAATTTGTCATAAGCACATTTCCCTTATAACCCGTTTCTCTACCAAGACATCGAGAAAGGCATATAGCAGGCAATAGGCCTACCAAATAAATGCACAGGCCTGTAAGGCACCAACATGTCACATATGGGCCCACATCACAATATAAAATAGGCTAAAGAAAGTCCTGTGAAGGAGCGGGAAATTAACATTAACCAGTGTTGCATTTTACATTTCCGTTTTAGTCATTTAACAGACGCTGTTATCCAGAGCGAAGTGAGTGCATACATTTGTCATACTACTTCGTACTGGCCCCTCGTGGGAATCGAACCCACAACCCTGGCGCTGCAAGCCATGTAGTGGTGTAGCTAACTAGAACTACACACTACTTATTTTTTGCAAAAATAAAAGAGCATATGCGTGAAGTAGGCAATAATGTTATATCACCAATAATGTTTCATCATCACTGCCTAATTCTGACTCGAAACATGTTTTTTGTTGTTGTGTTAAATAGGCTAAAATACACATTCTGTTAACATATGACCCCGAAGTGATCTGTATCAATTTTTAAGTCTATGACATTTCAGATTTATATATGATAATTTTCACAAAGTAGTTATAGTAAAACTAAAATATACTTTTATTGGTCAAATACACATATTTAGCAGATGTTATTGCGGGTGTAACAACATGCTTGTGTTCCTAGATCCAACAGTGCAGTAATATCTAACAATTCACAAAAATACACATCATTCTAAAAGTACAAGAATGGAATTAAGAAATATATAATTTTAGGATGAGCAATGTTGAAGTCTGGAGTATAAATACAGCATACATACTGTGTGTGTGTGTGTGTGTGTGTGTGTGTGTGTGTGTGTGTGTGTGTGTGTGTGTGTGTGTGTGTGTGTGTGTGTGTGTGTGTGTGTGTAAACATTATGGACAGTATGTGGATAGAATATTGAGTATATCTGTAGAAAACGAAGGATAGAATAGCATATATACAGCTATAGTTGAATAAGATGGCCTTGACTAGAATACAGTATATAGTGTACATATGAAATGAGTAAAACAGTATGTGAACATTATTAAAGTATGCATATGTACATAGGGCAGCAGCCTCCGAGGTGCAGGATAGAGTATCCTGGTGAACTACTTTATCAAAATAACCTTAGTTCAGTAAAATATATTTTTCGTAAGAGTACAGTGTAGCTGAACTTATTCCAGTATGAAGTAATTGGTAGCTTTGTAAACTACATTTTTAGAGCTTCCCCGACACTGACATTAACTCAAATAGGCCTACATGGAAGAAATTCAAACATTTGTGATTTTCCATGCAGGATACAATGAATAACAAGACTAGTTACCTGGAACGAGACAATAGGCCTAAATGTTATTTAATTATTCACTATAGGCCATTTATTGCGTGGCCATATGAGCCTTCTGTCAGCTGATTGGGTATAGTGAAAATGTAATGTAAATCATGCTGATTGTTAAAATCACTAAATCACTTAAGTCTAATTGGTTACATGTTTACAGACGCCAATATTTAGCACGTTTCTAACCGTTATCATCACCTAGAGATCCTTTCAGGGCTTTCATAGATTGGCCTTTAAAGACCAAGTAGACAACATTCAGATAAATACATCATCATGTTTCTGAGGAGGAGAGGGGAGATGAGGAGATGAGGAGGAGGAGGAGGAGATGATGAGGAGATGAAGAGGAGGGGAAGGAGGAGATGTAGAGGAGGAGATGATGAGGAGATGAGGAGGAGGAGGAGATGATGAGATGAGGAGGAGATGAAGAGGAGGAGGAGATGAGGAGGAGATGTAGAGAAGGAGATGATGAGGACATGAGGAGGAGGAGATGATGAGGAGATGAAGAGGAGGAGGAGGAGATGATGGGGAGATGAAGAGGAGGAGGATGAGATGATGAGGAGGAGATGTAGAGGAGGAGATGATGATGATGAGGAGATGAGGAGGAGATGGTGAGGAGATGATGAGGAGATGAAGATGAGGAGGAGGAGATGATGATGAGGAGATGTAGAGGAGGAGATGATGAAGAGATGAGGAGGAGGGGAGATGAAGCAGAGGAGGAGGAGGAGAGTGAAAAGGTAATACAGAGAAGATGTTTCTTCATTATAATAGAAGGCTGCATATGAGATATACTCTATGCCTGCCATCACTAAGAATACACGGGATGGAGGAGAGAAACGGATCATCTGAAACAGATGACGTGTTTGTAGCCGAAACACCTCATCAATTACCTAAACTGTTTATTGATGAAAAGAGTATTGATATGTAGTCACATTATGTCATCAACACTGGAAACAATCCGATTGGAATTCAATGAATTAAATCCCACGGATGAATTACCACCCAATAGTCAGAGAGTTGACTGGATACATTTAGTCAATGAGATGGAATAGGATTACAACTGTTTAATATACAATAGATATTCCAATACAATATCTGTCAATACTTAGAAGGGGAAAATGCAATTTCACTCAATAGGATGAGACACATTTACATTTAGAATAGTCTACTTTGATTGCAAATAATATTGAAAATGGTTTGGAATAAATTAATGCATGCAATTTAATGTAGTTTTTGTCCTAAACCTGACGGCAGTGACAGCACCCCAAGCCCCATCTGTTTCTCTTTAGACCAATTTAGATGTCATTGCTCGAGCTTTTGTCTCGCCTCCGGAGCACGCGGCCAGGCAGCAGCATCAAGCGGCAGGAGTTTCCCACCGTCCAACACACACACTACAATGGTAAATAAATGTTCACTGCATTTGATTATTAAAACTAACATATTACTTTAACAAAGTATAGGCTAAATTAAGTCAATATAATAAAATCATATTTATTATTTATATAGCTTAGGTTGCCTTTCCTTTCCTTTCAATGAACGATCCCGGACATTCATTTGGGCAAGCTACCAAAGAACCCGGACATTCATTTGGGCAAGCTACCAAAGAACCCGGACATTCCTTTGGACAAGCTACCAAAGTATTTGGTAGTGGTGGGCCGGTGATATGTGCCAACACATATCAGCGAAAGGAAGGAACTATAACTATACTATATAAATATGGGCTATATATATATATATATAATATTTTGATACTTGACCATTTTAACTGCGAAATCCATTCATTGTCCATTTAGATAATACATGACGCGCATCATGTTAGTGACGGTCACCCTACTGTGAAAAGAATCATGCGTTTAAAACAGAATAGCTGTTTGACCTCTCTGGGTCAATAAGAAACAACGTTATAAATTAAGAGCTACAAGAGTAAGTGATCCGTAGACGTTAAACATCAAATCAGTCATCAAATGAATGGAGCCCCGGGTGGGTCATTATCATCTGATCTCTGTATATTATCAACATCTGATGCCGGTAGATTAGGTCGCGTGTCGTTTGGCGGTAGAACGGCGCGTGGGAACAGTTAATAAACAACATTTGCTTTTGTTTCAAAAATATTATTGTAGATTTTATTTGTTTGCAATTTTTTGTTTGTTGCTATTTTGATTATATATCAGAAGTAGACCTAACCTATCGCCTAGATTATGGGGCTGCATATTGCTGATGCTCGCCGCGCTGATATGTATTGTAATCCTATCTATCACAATTTTAATTATATTTAATTTTAATTTAACCTTTTATTTTAACAGGTAAGACATATCGAGACCTGGGTCTCTTTTGCAAATGCGCCCTATACAATACAACATAAATGTACACATTATACCTAAAATATAAATATATTGGCTAACTTTCAAAAAGTCAATGTAGGCTGCATAATTCAATTGATTGTTGAAAAATCCCAAAAGGTGTCAATCCACTTCTAGACGTTGGTATTGTGCTTATGCAGACCAAATGATTTTTGCTGTAATAAAGGTGTCATGGTTTTATAATTGATGGTCAAATCATACACACATCTGGATGTGTAGCGTAAGACCGGGTCGTGACGTCAGAACACACCACCACAGCCTCGCATCCCATCTGATACTTTAATTTGAGGCCATAATCAAAATATGGAATAAGAATGATAATCAAGACTAATAGGAAACACCACTGACACTTTTCTCAGTAAAAAAACTATTAGATAAATCTAGATTATATTGGTAAATCTTCACAGATGAAGATGGTCTTGTGATTTGTGATGATTTATTTTGTGCTTCCCATGACTGTGTTTTTGTATTTTAATGTGTATATACAAAATAGAAAATGTATATTTATTGAGGGAAGCCCATTGAGACCAAGGTCTAATTTAAAATGATGTCCTGATGACAACAATACAACACATTATAAATTATCAATAATAATACAATTATTTACATTAAATCCAAACAGTTGCAATCTTCATTAAACATATTCAACATTAAAGTCCTAAACTGCCCTAGAGGCACCAGAGAGTCGAGATGTAGGGAGTTTGTAGGCTATTCCAAAAATGGGGGGCACTAAAACTGCGGATGTATCTAGATCAGTACATACTAGTGGCACCTCCAGAGTTAACCATCCCTGTGAAGGTGTTGGGTGTATTGTATATTATTTTATTAATATAAAGAGAGGTAGGTTGGCAGCTTTTTCAGCAGAGCTTTGTAAACAAAAAGGGAGTAATGAAGTAATCTACTGGACTTTAAAGAGGACCAGCCAACCTTTTGATACAGGATGCAGTGATGAGTATCAAAACTGTCATCTCTAACAAAACGAAGGGCACTATGGTAGACTGCATTTAAAGGTTTTAGAGTGGTGTCTGATGGATTTGGATAAATTGTGTGTTTCACCATAGTCTCCAATTGGCAGGAACGTTTATTGTATATTATGTTTCCTGCTATTTAGGGAGAAGCTAGATCTATTTCTAAAAAAGCCCACTTTAAATCTTTACTTTTTAACTAGCTCTTCTCAATGTTTTTAAAACTCAGATCTTTATCAATCCAAAAGCCCAGATTTTTATAGGTGGGAACCTACTCGATGAGAGAACCATCCAATGTGTAAATATGTAGCCTGCATTAAGTACACATTTTAAATGAACGAGGGCTTTCTGTAATGTAACAAATTCAGATTGCAGCTCTAACATAGCTTGGTCAACAGTTGGTGCATTGGCATACATAACCGTGTCGTCTGCATACAGATGAATGTTACAGGATTTACTAGTGGAAACTAGACTTAACACCATCAGAAAGCACACATTGAGTCCTGTCTGTCAGATCATTCTTAAACCATTTGTAAGACTTCTGATCCAGGCCCATTTCAGACAGTATTTGAATGAGTAGGGAATGGCCAACATGTCAAAGGCCTTAAAAGGGTCTATAAGGCAGCACAATGAAAGGTGTATAAGGCAGCACAATGAAAGGTGTATAAGGCAGCACAATGAAAGGTGTATAAGGCAGCACAATGAAAGGTGTATAAGGCAGCACAATGAAAGGTGTATAAGGCAGCACAATGAAAGGTGTATAAGGCAGCACAATGAAAGGTGTATAAGGCAGCACAATGAAAGGTGTATAAGGCAGCACAATGAAAGGTGTATAAGGCAGCACAATGAAAGGTGTATAAGGCAGCACAATGAAAGGTATATAAGGCAGCACAATGAAAGGTGTATAAGGCAGCACAATGAAAGGTGCATAAGGCAGCGCAGTGAAAGGTGCATAAGGCAGCACAATGAAAGGTGTATAAGGCAGCACAATGAAAGGTGTATAAGGCAGCACAATGAAAGGTGCATAAGGCAGCGCAGTGAAAGGTGCATAAGGCAGCACAATGAAAGGTGTATAAGGATTCTAATAGCATGGCTTGGGGATTCTAATAGCATGGCTCGGGGATTCTAATAGCATGGCTTGGGGATTCTAATAGCATTCTAATAGCATGGCTCATGGCTCTGGGATGCATGGCTCTGGGATTCTAATAGCATGGCTTGGGGATTCTAATAGCATGGCTTGGGGATTCTAATAGCATGGCTTGGGGATTCTAATAGCATGGCTTGGGGATTCTAATAGCATGGCTTGGGGATTCTAATAGCATGGCTTGGGGATTCTAATAGCATGGCTCTGGGATTCTAATAGCATGGCTCTGGGATTCTAATAGCGTGGCTCGGGGAGGGGGATTCTAATAGCATGGCTCATTCTAATAGCATGGTTTGGGGATTCTCCATGTGGATTCTAATAGCATGGCTTGGGGATTCTAATAGCATGGCTCAGGGATTCTAATAGCATGGCTCTGGGATTCTAATAGCATGGCTTGGCGATTCTAATAGCGTGGCTCGGGGATTCTAATAGCGTGGCTCAGGGATTCTAATAGCTTGCTCGTGGATTCTAATAGCGTGGCTCGGGGATTCTAACAGCGTGGCTCAGGGATTCTAATAGCGTGGCTCGGGGATTCTAATAGCGTGGCTCAGGGATTCTAATAGCATGGCTCTGGGATTCTAATAGCATGGCTTGGCGATTCTAATAGCATGGCTTGGGGATTCTAGTAGCATGGCTTGGGGATTCTAATAGCGTGGCTCGGGGATTCTAATAGCGTGGCTCGGGGATTCTAATAGCGTGGCTCAGGGATTCTAATAGCTTGCTCGTGGATTCTAATAGCGTGGCTCGGGGATTCTAACAGCGTGGCTCAGGGATTCTAATAGCGTGGCTCGGGGATTCTAATAGCGTGGCTCAGGGATTCTAATAGCGTGGCTCGGGGATTCTAATAGCGTAGCTCGGGGATTCTAATAGCGTGGCTCCGGGATTCTAATAGCGTGGCTCGGGGATTATAATAGCGTGGCTCGGGGATTCTAATAGCATGGCTCTGGGATTCTAATAGCGTGGCTCGGGGATTCTAATAGTGTGGCCTGGGGATTCTAATAGCGTGGCTCGGGGATTCTAATAGCGTGTCTCGGGGATTCTAATAGCGTGGCTCGGGGATTCTAATAGCGTGGCTCGATGATTCTAATAGCGTGGCTCTGGGATTCTAATAGCGTGGCTAGGCGAGATCACTTGGAGATGGTGCAGTAATTTTCAAAGTCAGAAGGATCTCCGCCCTTATGCAGGGGTACGACATGTGCCACTTTCCAGATTTTAGGGATAACACTAGTAGCAATTGTCAAATCCAAAATACCGGTTAAAGATTCAACAATGAGTGAGCTGTAGGAAGAAGGGGTCAAGGGGATCAGCTCCATCAGATCTTTAGCAAAGCACTAAATACTTCATAGACAGAAAATGGCTGAAATGTAAGTAGAGAAGATTGTGAGACTGGGAGTAGAACATTATATACGATTTGCTAGTTAATTAACTACCTCTAGACAAGGAGGGATTCTCTGAAAATATTATTTAAAAAAGATGGCCTTCTGTGGCAAAATGTCAATTTAGTCTATTATGGGACCAGAGGCTAATATAAACTGCAGTGGCAATGAGGGGCGGAGTTTGTTTCTAAAATGTAATGGTATAACAGCAGAATTAGGAAGCTTATTCATTGAACCATATCCCATCATAATAATTATTGACTAACTCTATCTCATATAATAATTAAACACCACATGTAATGACCTGGAGCTGCTGCAAACTAACTTTTGAAAGTTTAAGTGGAGATTATCCCATTGGAGACAGACAGTGTGGCACCGGCCAGCAGCAGGTTTTAGAGAACGTACAGTCTCTCTGTTTTATTGACTCCAAGGTTGTTATAGCCTGGTTATACTATGCTATAGTATGTCTAGAATAGTTAGTGCTGTTCAATTCTGATCCTCGAGGGGCAGAAACACTTATGTTTTGTATCCTCTACTAACCAGGGACTAATTCAGACCTAGCACACCAGGTGAGCACAATTAACTACGAGGTAGAAACATAAAACAGAAATGTTTCGGCCATCCAGGACCCGAATTGAACAGCCCTGAAATAGACTGTCTCGAGGACGCAGAGCTCACCACGCACCATCACGTGTCTGTAGTATGGGCTAGCACCTCTCAGCAGCTGCACACTGACACACTGAAACTTTTCAACAAACTCAAGTGCCAGGACAGCTCATGCAATGAAAATAGGAAAATAAAACATGTACAACTCATTATGTGTGTAAATGTACCACCCGGACTATTTACATATTTACATACTCGCTGTTTATTATCTATGCATAGTCACTCTACCACTACATGTACAAATGATCTCGAACGTTGACTCGGTACCTCCTGTATATAGCCTCGTTATTGCTATTTTATTGTGTTACTTTATTACTTTATTGTGTTACTTGATTTTTTACTTGAGTTTATTTAGTAAATGTTTTCTTAACTCTATTTAACTCTCATGGTAAGGTTAAATTCAGTGCATGTAATAAATAGAATTTGATTTGACAAACGTGGGAAACCAGTGTGAGATGGTAGAATTCGTGCATGAATGTGTGTTCATTTATGACCTTATCCTACCGCATTAATTGACGCTGTCCTTTAGACATGTTGAAGCGACAAATTCATTATATCGATTTAAATGGGTATATGTCAATCTATTCTAGCGATGGTCAGTGGGAAAATAGTCACTGAATCAAACCAAAAGAAAATAAACAGTCCAAATCTAACATAACTTCTGACTTATAGTCAATAGTTGAACCAGAATCGAATGATACTGTAAATATTAAATTATATATTTAAATTGATATGTAGTATATTAGATAATATCATACCTTCTGTCGATCGGATGTACAATTCTTCAGGTTTGGTGTGCCATCACACCGGTTTATCCCTCTGTCTCCTCTCTCAGGTGAAAGCACCCCGGGTTTATAACTAGGCTACCACAACATATGGGACCTGAACTAAGGCACAATGCATGGCACTGCGCACGATACTTGTGAAATTACTCAGCACCCACGCTCAGACAATGGGAGGTTCTACAGAGTAGAAACATATTCTTCAGCCAATAACCTGCCATCACTCCGCACAGCACGCAGTCATCACCACCAAACCAAACCCATGTTCCCTTTACATCCGCTGAAGGGTGAGGGTGTAAATGGGATTATCTCTGATCAGGTATCCTGCAATTTGTCTCCATGAGACACTTATCAGTGTAGCACAGCATAGCAAAAGTAATAGATATCGTTGCTACTTCTTGTATTTCTGAATGTCCATTGGAGTTCTCACCAATCTCACTGCATTACATTTGCATTTCAGTATGTTTCTGTACCAGTACCAGGAGTACTGTTGTAGCCCTGTACTAGTACCAGGAGTACTGTTATAGCCCTGTACCAGTACCAGGAGTACTGTTATAGCCCTGTACCAGTACCAGGAGTACTGTCGTAGCCCTGTACCAGTACTGTACTACTGTACCACCAGTACCAGAGTACTGTTATAGCCCTGTACCAGTACCAGGAGTACTGTTATAGCCCTGTACCAGTACCAGGAGTACTGTTGTAGCTCTGTACCAGTACCAGGAGTACTGTTATAGCCCTGTACCAGTAGCAGGAGTACTGTTGTAGCCCTGTACCAGTACCAGGACATTTAAATGTTATAGCCCTGTTCCAGTATCAGGAGTACTGTTATAGCCCTGTACCAGGAGTACTGTTATAGCCCTGTACCAGTACCAGGAGTACTGTTGTAGCTCTGTACCAGTACCAGGAGTACTGTTATAGCTCTGTACCAGTACCAGGACATTTAAATGTTATAGCCCTGTACCAGTACCATAGTACCAGGAGTACTGTTATAGCCCTGTACCAGTACTAGGAGTACTGTTGTAGCTCTGTACCAGTACCAGGAGTACTGTTATAGCTCTGTACCAGTACCAGGACATTTAAATGTTATAGCCCTGTACCAGTACCAGTACTAGGTGTTATGTTATTGCTGTACCAGTACTAGGTGTTCTGTTATTGCTGTACCAGTACTAGGTGTTCTGTTATTGATGTACCAGTACTAGGTGTTGTCTGTTATTGCTGTATCAGTACTAGGTGTTCTGTTATTGCTGTATCAGTACTAGGTGATCTGTTATTGCTGTACCAGTACTAGGTGTTCTGTTATTGCTGTACCGGTACTAGGTGATCTGTTATTGCTGTACCAGTACTAGGTGTTCTGTTTTTGCTGTACCAGTACTAGGTGGTCTGTTCTAGCCGTGTACCAGTACTAGGTGTTCTGTTATAGCTGTACCAGTACTAGGTGTTCTGTTATTGCTGTACCAGTACAAGGTGTTCTTTTATTGCTGTACCAGTACTAGGAATTATGTTTGATCCCATCAGGATGTGTTTGACTCCAGGTCAGTAGACATGTTGGTTCAGAGCCAGTCATGTTGTCTTTCCTCATCACAACCAGGAACATTATGTGGTGTGCCTCCATTCTGCGGAGTGACACGATGGGATCTCTGAGTGCTCTCTCTCAGGTCCTCTTCTCTCACCATGGCCTGTAACAGCTTCCTCTCACCACGGCCTGTAAACAGCTTCCTCTCACCATGGCCTGTAAACAGCTTCCTCTCACCATGGTCTGTAAACAGCTTCCTCTCACCATGGCCTGTAAACAGCTTCCTCTCACCATGGCCTGTAAACAGCTTCCCCTCACCATGGCCTGTAAACAGCTTCCTCTCACCACGGCCTGTAAACAGCTTCCTCTCACCACGGCCTGTAAACAGCTTCCTATCACCACGGCCTGTAAACAGCTTCCTATCACCACGGCCTGTAAACAGCTTCCTCTCACCACGGCCTGTAAACAGCTTCCTATCACCACGGCCTGTAAACAGCTTCCTCTCACCACAGCCTGTAAACAGTTTCCTCTCACCACGGCCTGTAAACAGCTTCCTCTCACCACGGCCTGTAAACAGCTTCCTCTCACCACAGCCTGTAAACAGCTTCCTCTCACCACGGCCTGTAAACAGCTTCCTCTCACCACGGCCTGTAAACAGCTTCCTCTCACCACGGCCTGTAAACAGCTTCCTCTCACCACGGCCTGTAAACAGCTTCCTCTCACCATGGCCTGTAAACAGCTTCCTATCACCACGTCCTGTAAACAGCTTCCTCTCACCACAGCCTGTAAACAGCTTCCACTCACCATGGCCTGTAAACAGCATCCTCTCACCACGGCCTGTAAACAGCTTCCTCTCACCACAGCCTGTAAACAGCTTCCTCTCACCATGGCCTGTAAACAGCATCCTCTCACCACGGCCTGTAAACAGCTTCCTCTCACCATGGCCTGTAAACAGCTGTCAGCATATCACCACATCCTGTAAACAGCTTCCTCTCACCACGGCCTGTAAACAGCTTCCTCTCACCACGGCCTGTAAACAGCTTCCTCTCACCACGGCCTGTAAACAGCTTCCTCTCACCACGGCCTGTAAACAGCTTCCTCTCCGCACAGCCTGTAAACAGCTTCCTCTCACCACGGCCTGTAAACAGCTTCCTCTCACCACAGCCTGTTAACAGCTTCCTCTCACCATAGCCTGTAAACAGCATCCTCTCACCACGGCCTGTAAACAGTTTCCTCTCACCACGACCTGTAAACAGCTTCCTCTCACCACGGCCTGTAAACAGCTTCCTCTTATCATGGCCTGTAAACAGCTTCCTCTCACCACAGCCTGTAAACAGCTTCCTCTCACCATGGCCTGTAAACAGCTTCCTCTCACCACGGCCTGTAAACAGCTTCCTCTCCACACAGCCTGTAAACAGCTTCCTCTCACCACGGCCTGTAAACAGCTTCCTCTCACCACAGCCTGTAAACAGCTTCCTCTCACCATAGCCTGTAAACAGCATCCTCGCACCACGGCCTGTAAACAGCTTCCTCTCACCATGGCCGGTGAACAGCTTCCTCTCACCAAGGCCTGTAAACAGCTTCCTATCACCACGTCCTGTAAACAGCTTCCTCTCACCACAGCCTGTAAACAGCTTCCTCTCGCCATGGCCTGTAAACAGCTTCCTCTCACCACGGCCTGTAAACAGCTTCCTATCACCACGGCCTGTAAACAGCTTCCTATCACCACGGCCTGTAAACAGCTTCCTCTCACCACAGCCTGTAAACAGTTTCCTCTCACCACGGCCTGTAAACAGCTTCCTCTCACCACGGCCTGTAAACAGCTTCCTCTTATCATGGCCTGTAAACAGCTTCCTCTCACCACAGCCTGTAAACAGCTTCCTCTCACCATGGCCTGTAAACAGCTTCCTCTCATCACGGCCTGTAAACAGCTTCCTATCACCACGGCCTGTAAACAGCTTCCTCTCACCATGGCCTGTAAACAGCTTCCTATCACCACGTCCTGTAAACAGCTTCCTCTCACCACAGCCTGTAAACAGCTTCCTCTCACCATGGCCTGTAAACAGCATCCTCTCACCATAGCCTGTAAACAGCTTCCTCTCACCACAGCCTGTAAACAACTTTTAACCTCTTGAATCTAGGGGGCACTATTTTCATTTTTGGAAAAATAACGTTCCCTAAGTAAACGGGCTATTTTGTCAGGACAAGATGCTAGAATATGCATATAATTGACAGCTTAGGATAGAAAACACTCTAAAGTTTCCAAAACTGTGACAATATTGTCTGTGAGTATAACAGAACTGATATTGCAGGCAAAAGCCTGAAAAAAATCCAACAGGAAGTGACTCTTATTTAGAAAGCTCTGCATTCTCATGCGTCCCTATTGAGTAGTGAATGAGATATCAACCAGATTTCATTTTTCTATGGCTTCTCTAATGTGTCTAGTGTCACAATACATAGTTTCAAGCTTTTATTTTGAAAAATTTGCCTGAACGTCAACATTTCGTCAGTGGTCAGCTGAAGTCTCTCATAGTGTTTTGTGCGTAAAGGACAAATGCGGCCATTGTTTCTCTCTTTCCTACTAAGAAGCTATCTGTCCCGGTGGATATATTATCGAATAGATATTTGAAAAAAAACGTTTGCCATGTTTCTGTCGATATTATGGAGCTAATTTGGAATAATTTTCGGCGTTGTCGTGACCGCAATTTCAGGTCGATTTCTCAGCCAAACGTGAAGAACTAACGGAGCTATATCGGCTACAAAAATTATCTTTTTGGAAAAAATGAACATTTGCTATCTAACTGGGAGTCTCGTGAGTGAAAACATCCGAAGCTCATCAAAGGTAAACGATTTAATTTTATTGCTTTTCTGATTTTCGTGACCAGGTTGCCTGCTGCTAGCCAGGCATAATGCTATGCTAGGCTATCGATACTCTTACACAAATGCTTGTCTTGCTTTTGCTGTAAAGCATATTTTCAAAATCTGAGATGACAGGGTGATTAACAAAAGGCTAAGCTGTGTTTCAATATATTTAACTTGTGATTTCAAGAATAGGAATATTTTCTAGTAATATTTATGTCTGTTGCATTATGCTAATTAGTGTCAGTTGATGACAACGCTCCCAGATCCGGGATGGATAGTACCAAGATTAACCCTAAAGAGGCTTTTATCAACAAGACTCTTAGTGTAACCAGACACTAGAGACAGGAAGCCAAGAAATCAGCCTGTTGTTTATTATTGATGAGGAGGTTTAATCACGTTGGTACTCTCCTGCTGTGGTCATGAGAACATTGTTCGTTTGAAATGTGGTCCGGGAAGAGAGTTTAATGAACGATTCAGAGACTCTTACTTTCTCTGTCACAAAACAACCTGAATTACACATCTTAATGAAACAAGTTTAATTCCTCCTGATTGTCAAACATTATCCCCAGTGTGTTTAGGGGTTTAAGCAGTAAGGGTTAGTGTGAAGGTTATACCCAGTTGTTACGCACGCCTCTATTACAAACAATCGCTCAGCAATGACCTCAGCAAAATCTCTCTCAGCAATCCCTACCTCCAAAAATCTCTAGCAAAATCTCTTAGCAATCCCAATCAGCTGCTTTTATATAGAGGGTATTTGGAGACAGCTGTGTCTTGAAGCCATTTCCTGAAATAAACACATGCAAGTACACAAACTACAACACAAACTGGGGAACGTAACACGCCCACCACAAAAATTGCAAACCTAGTTTTGCAATAACAAAAGCCATCGCTTCCCCAGTTAGTAAACCCGTGATAGAGCGTCAGCAACCACATTCGCTGAGCCCTTCACATAAGCTATCTGTACATTATATCCTTGTACAATCAGAGCCCACCGCATAAGGCGGCGGTTCTGGTTGTACATTTGTTTCCCTTATAGCAAATAGGACAAAGGGCACCCCCTCATCCCAATCAGTACTGGTATCCATACAATACTTGCGTAGCATTGCCTTCAGTGTCTGATGCCAGCGTTCTAGAGCCCCTTGACTCTCTGGATGATACGGACTAGAGACCTGATGGGAAATACACAATGTCTTTAACACATTTGAAAACAGTTTAGACATGAAGTTGGATCCCTGATCAGTTTGGATTACTTTAGGGAGTCCAAACGTAGAGAAGAACTTCACTAGTGCCTTCACCACAGTCTTAGCCGTTATAGTACGGAGAGGAATAGCCTCTGGGTATCGAGTAGCACTGCACATTATTGTTAGTAGGAACTGGTTACCTGACCTGGTTTTCGGCAATGGACCTACACAATCAATTATCACTCTTTCAAATGGTTCCCCCACCACAGGAATCGGGCAGAGTGGCGCTCGTGGAACTGTTTGATTCACTTTCCCAGTGAGTTGACATATGTGACATGTTTTACAAAATTGGACCACGTCAGACTTCAAACCTGGCCAGAAGAAATGACGAAGGACCCGGTTATAAGTCTTTGTGATCCCCAAGTGTCCAGACCACGCCTGGTCATGGGCGAGTGACAGCACCTGCTGTCGAAACGGTGTAGGAACAACCACTTGACACACTTCACTCCAGTCATTAATGGTGTCATGAGATGCCCATTTACGCATCAAAACTCCTGCTTCCATAAAGTAGGCGGTCTCTCTAGTTTTAGCTTCCTCAATGGAAATTACCGAAGCAAAACACTTGCGAAGACTGGTGTCTTCTTTTTGACATTCAATCACCTTCTCAGGGGTGACAGACAAAAGAATGTCATGTAATTGGGGCACAATTTCGTTTTCCCCTGCCTTAGTTTTTACGGGGGTAAAAACTGTCGGCATTGCAGAAGGCATACTCGGTGCATTGTCTTCTACCTCAACATTCTCAAAAATAGAACTAGCCAAATCCACCACATCTCCTAGCTTGCGAGATTGTGCCCTCGTTAACACACAAGCAGGAAAAACATGTGGAAATGCTTGAACCAATTTCTCATCTGTAGTTCTGATTTCTGGATTGTCTACTACCTCTAACACAGGAATGACATTACCACCAGCAATATCATTCCCTAGTAGCAATGTGACTCCTTTTACTGGGAGTGTAGATACTACACCAACACGGAAATGTCCTGATACCAAGTCTGACACTAAGTGGACCCAGTGTAATGGTACAGGTACGGTTTTTGTCTCTATCCCCTGTAATATGACATGTGAGCCACAATACGTTTCAGGAGACCAGGGTAAAGCATCAGTAAAGATTCCTGACTGCGCCGCCCCGGTGTCTCGTAGGATTTGGATAGGCTTTTGATCAGCTTGTTCTCCTGTTAAGGAAACATAACCGGTAGAGATAAACGGAGCATAGACAGGATCCGGTTTCTCAAATGCTGAATCAACAACTCGATCCAATGGACGAGCCAAAGACTTGACTAAACCCAAACTTTTCATTTTTGGGGACGGTGACAGGGACTGTTTCGGTTTATTTTTCAAAACTTGGCAGTCCGCAATCACGTGACCCTTTTGGTGACAGTAAAAACATTCACGGATTTCATGAAAAGGCTTAGGGTTGTCAGAGGAAAAGCGACCTGAACGAGGAACTGATGACGTAATCGTCCGGCCTTCAAAACGTGGTGCACCAAAGACAGTCTTGTGTGTCAAAGCGTCGGATCCTCACCTCCTTGTCAGCTTCTATTTTCCTAATTTCAAGTTCAAAATTCATCTGTCTCTCTTTATCTTTTTGCTCCATTTCTAACCGAGCCAGCCTGACCTTCAGCCTAGCAGTTCCATCTGAACGACCCGAAGCAGAAGATAAAGGATCGAATCGGGGCAATGTAAAAGGGGTACGAGGAACCCCTTCCTCCGCCTTGTCCTCCGACTTGGCATCGGAAGGTCTACCCGTCTCCTCTCCTTGCAATGAGAGAATCCGTTCTCTCACTAAACCCTCCCTGACTAGCAACAAAAGCTCAGCCTTTAGGGCTTTCTCAGGGACAACAAATCCATAATGGTCAGCTATAGCTATAAGGTCTACTTTACGAAACCTCACCAAACAATCAATAGAGGGCGCTTCAAAAAACTTGGAGATGGCTGAGGCAGCCATCTTATACAATGGAGTCTCCTGAACACCCTAACTAAACAAGTCATCCAAACTCACAACCTACCATCACACCTCAATCACTAACCGCAGAGAGCTCAGAGCAGCAGGGTCCGGTGGGTTTAATGGAAAGATCCCGGATGAGCCCCCATTATGTTACGCACGCCTCTATTACAAACAATCGCTCAGCAATGACCTCAGCAAAATCTCTCTCAGCAATCCCTACCTCCAAAAATCTCTGGCAAAATCTCTCAGCAATCCCTACCTCCAAAAATCTCTCTATGCAATCCCTACCTCCAAAAATCTCTCTCCTGAACAGAACACTGGCTTTTATATAGCTTCAGAATGAATGTATAATTGGAGACAGCTGTGTCTTGACGAGGGGGCGGGGTCAGCTCTCCAATTAGCCCTGGAGTCGACCAATCAGCTGCTTGAGGGATTTCAGGAAGCCATTTCCTGAAATAAACACATGCAAGTACACAAACTACAACACAAACTGGGGAACGTAACACCAGTGATATAAGTGGCTTCAGCAGTAAGGGTTAGAGGGTTGTCCCCAGTAATATCAGGGGCTTCAGCAGTAAGGGTTAGAGGGTTGTCCCCAGTAATATCAGGGGCTTCAGCAGTAAGGGTTAGAGGGTTGTCCCCAGTAATATCAGGGGCTTCAGCAGTAAGGGTTAGAGGGTTGTCCCCAGTAATATCAGGGGCTTCAGCAGTAAGGGTTAGAGGGTTGTCCCCAGTAATATCAGGGGCTTCAGCAGTAAGGGTTAGAGGGTTGTCCCCAGTAATATCAGGGGCTTCAGCAGTAAGGGTTAAGGGGTTGTCCCCAGTAATATCAGGGGCTTCAGCAGTAAGGGTTAGAGTGTTGTCCCCAGTAATATCAGGGGCTTCAGCAGTAAGGGTTAGAGTGTTGTCTCCAGTAATATCATGGGCTTCAGCAGTAAGTGTTATAGTGTTATCCCTAATCTAATCAAATAAATTTTATTTGTCACATGCGCCGAATACAACAGGTATTAGTAGACCTTACAGTCAAATGCTTACTTACAGCCCTTAACCAACAATGCCGTTTAAAGAAATACCCCCCACAAATAATTAAAGAGCAGCAGTAAATAACAGTAGCGGGGTTATATATAGGGGGTACCGGTACAGAGTCAATGTGTCAATGTGCGGGGGCACCAGTGTCGAGGTAATTGAGGTAATTATGTACATGCAGGTAGGGTTATTAAAGTGGCTATGCATAGATAATAACAGAGAGTAGCAGCAGCGTAGGGGGGTGCAAATAGTCTGAGGAGCCATTTGATTAGCTTTTGAGGAGTCTTATGGCTTGGGGGTAGAAGCTGTTTAGAAGCCTCTTGGACCTAGACTTGGAGTTCCGGTACCGTTTGCCGTGCGGTAGCAGAGAGAACAATATATGACCAGGCTGGCTGGAGTCTTTGACCATTTTTAGGGCCTTCCTCTCACACTGCCTGGTATGGAGGTCCTAGATGGCAGGAAGCTTGACCCGGTGATGTACTGGGCTGGACGCACTACCATCTGTAGTGCCTTGCAGTCGTAGGCCGAGCAGTTGCCATACCAGGCAGTGATGCAACCTGTCAGGATGCTCTCGATGGTGCAGCTGTCAAATCTTTTAAGGATCTGCGGACCCATGCCAAATCTTTTCAGTCTCCTGAGGGGGAATATGTTTTGTTGTGCTCTCTTCATGACTGGCTTGGTGTGCTTGGACCATGTTAGATTGTTGGTGATGTGGACGCCAAGAATTATTATCAATTATCTCCTTAGTCTTGATCACGTTGAGGGAGAGGTTGTTATCCTTGCACCACACGGTCAGGTCTCTGACCTCCTCCCTATAGGCTGTATCATCGTTGTCGGTGATCAGGCCTACTGTTGTGTCATCTGCAAGTGGCTTCAGCAGTAGGGGTTAGAGGGTTATCCCCAGTGATATCAGGGTCTTCAGCAGCAGGGGTTATTTTTGTATTCATTATGGATCCTTTTTAGTTCCTGCCAAGGCAGCAGCTCCTCTTCCTGGTGTTAATTATGGATCCCCATTAGCTGTTGCCAAGGCAGCTGCTGCTCTTCCTGGGGTCTGGCAAAATTAAGACAGCTATACTTTTAAAAACATTACAATACATTCATAACAGATTTCACTAAGTGTGTGCCCATAGGCCCCTATTCCACTACCACATATCTACAACACAAAATCCATGTGTACGTGTGTTTATAGTACGTATCTTATCATGTGTGCATAAGGTGTATTTTTATCATTTAAAAAAATCGGATTTTACTTGCATTAGTTCCCTGATGTGGAATAGAGTTCCATGTAGTCATGGCTCTATGTAGTACTGTGCACCTCCCATAGTCTGTTCTGGACATGGGAACTGTGAAGAGACAATTGTGGCATGTCTTGTGGGGTATGCATAGGTGTCCGAGCTGTGTGCCAGTAGTTTAGACAGACAGCTCGGTGTAGTCATCATGTCAATACCTCTCAGAAATAAAAGTAGTGATGAAGTCAATCTCTCCTCCAATTTCAGCTAGAAGAGATTGACATGCATATTATTAATATTAGCTCTCTGTGTACATCCAAGGGCCAACAGTGCTGCCCTGTTCTGAGCCAATTGCAATTTTCCTAAGTCCTTATTTGTGGCACCTGAACACACGACTGAACAGTAGTCCAGGTGCGACATAACTAGGGCCTGTTGGACCTGCCTTGTTGATAGTTTAAGAAGGCAGAGTATAGCTTAATTTTAGACAGACTTCTCCCCATCTTAGCTACTACTGCGTCAATATGTTTTGACCATGACAGTTTACAATCTAGTGTTACTCCAAGCAGTTTAGTCATCTCAACTTACTCAATTTCCATATTATTTATTAATTTATTACAAGATTTACTTCAGTGGAAAAGAAGGCAAATGTAGGCAGGAAATGCCAACAACGAACAGTGAGCCTTCATATTCATGCATAAAAAAACAAATAATGAAAGAACAAAATTGAGAGTTGGAATTTTGTAAAGTTATTGTGGGAGAGGTGTAAAAGTTATTGTCATCGATCAATAAGGACAAACCTCCTGGCATTGACAACTTAGATGGAAAGCTGCTGAGGATGGTAGCTGACTCTTTTGCCAATCCTATCTGTCATGATTTTAATCTGAGCCTAGAGGAAAGTCTTTGTCCTCAGGCCTAGAGGGAAGCCAAAGTCATTCTGCTACCCAAGAGTGGTAAAGCAGCCTTTAGTGGTTTTATCAGCAGACCTATAAGCTTGCTAACAGCTCTTAGCAAAATGTTGGAAAAAAATGTGTTTGACCAAATACAATGCTATTTCTCTGTAAACAAATGAACAATAGACTTTCAGCATGTTTATAGAGAAGGGCACTGATGATTGTTAGAAATAAATTGATAATAAGAAGCTTGTGGGAGATGTACTGTTCGATTTCAATGCAGCCTTTGATATTATTGACCATAACCTGTTGTTGAAAGAAATGTATGTGTTATGGCTTTTCAACCGCTGCCGTATCGTGGATTGAGAGCTATCAATCTACTAGAACTCAAAGGGTTTTCTTTAATGGAAGCTTCTCTAATGTCAAACATGTAACGTGTGGTGTACCTCAGGGCAGCTCTTTAGGCCCTCTACTCTTTTCTATTTTTACCAATGACCTGTCACTGGCATTAAACAAAGCATTTGTGTCCATGTATGCTGATAATTCAACCATATATGCATCAGCAACCACAGCTAATGATGTCACTGAAACCCTTAACAAAGAGCTGCAGTCTGTTTTGTAATGGGTGGCCAGTAATAAACTGGTCCTGAACATCTCTAAAACTAAGAGCGTTGTATTTGGTACAAATCATTCCTTAAGTTCTAGACCGCTGAATCTGGCAATGAATGGTGTGGCTGTTGAACAAGTTGAGGAGACTAAATTACTTGCCGTTACTTTAGATTATAAACTATCATGGTCAAAACATGTAAATTCAATGGTTGTAAAGGTGAGGAGAAGTCTGTCCATAATAAATGGATGCTCTGCTTTTTGACACCACACTCCAAAAAGCAGGTTTTGCAAGCTCTAGTTTTGTCTAATCTTGATTATTGTCCAGTCGTGTGGTCCAGTGCTGCAAGGAAAAAGCTGCAGCTGGCCCAGAACAGAGCGGTACATTTCACTATTAATTGAAATCATAGGCCTGATATACAGTTGAAGTCGGAAGTTTACATACACTTAGGTTGGAGTCATTAAAACTTGTTTTTCAATCACTCCACAAATGTCTTGTTAAAACGTCTTATGGCTGGGGGTAGTATTGAGTAGCTTGGATGAAAAGTGCCCAAAGGTGCCCAGAGTAAACTGCCTGCTCCTCAGTCTCAGTTGTTAATATATGCATATTACTAGTAGTATTTGATAGAAAACACTCTGAAGTTTCTAAAACTGTTGGAATGATGTCTGTGAGTATAACATAACTCATATGGCATCCAAAAACCTGAGAAGAAATCCAAACAGGAAGTGAGAAATCTGAGGTTGGTATATTTTCAACCCATTCCCTATTGAAATCACATTGGGATATGAATGAAGATTCACTTCCTAGGGCTTCCACTAGATGTCAACCGTCTATAGACATTTGAATGAGGCTTCCACTGTGTTGTGGGACTGAATAAGAGGGGAATGAGTCAGCTTACTGGCAGAGAGCCATTTCCCAGTCACGCGCAAACCACATGATATCTTCCTGCATTCCGTTCCTCCTCAAGACACAAAGGAGTTCTCCAGTTGGAACTTTATTGAAGATTTATGATAAAAACATCCTAATGATTGATTCTGTACTTAGTTTGAAATGTTTCTTCGACCTGTACTATAACTTTTTAAAGTTTTTGTCCGAAGAAATGGTCGACCAGCACCAGCGTTTGGATAGGTGTACCAAACGCGCTAACAAAAGTAGCTAATTGGACATAAATAACAGACATTATCGAACAAATCAAGCATTTATTGTGGACCTGGGATTCCTGGGAGTGCATTCTGAAGAAGATCATCAAAGGTAAGGGAATATTTATCATGTAAGTTCTGGTTTATGTTGACTCCAAAATGGCGGCTAATGGTATTCTATTTCTGAGCGCCGTCTCAGATTATTGCATGGTTTGCTTTTTCCGTAAAGTTAAAAAAAAATCTGACACAGTGGTTATATTAAAGAGAGGTATATCTATAATTCCATGTGTATAACTTACGTTATCATCTACATTTATGATGAGTATTTCTGTTGAATGATGTGGCTATGCTAAAATCACTGGATGTTTTTGGAACTAGTGAAAGTAACGCGCCAATGTAAACTCAGATTTTTTTTATATAAATATGAACTTTATCAAACGAAACATACATGTATTGTGTTACATGAAGTCCTATGAGTGTCATCTGATGAAGATCATCAAAGGTTAGTGATTAATTTTATCTCTATTTGTGCTTTTTGTGACTCCTCTCTTTGGCTTTAAAAATGGCTGTGTTTATTGTGGCTTGGCGGTGACCTAACATAATTGTTTGTGGTGCTTTCGCTGAAAAGCATATTTGAAATCAGACACTGTGGTGGGATTAACAACAAGATTACCTTTAAAACGGTATAAGATACATGTATATTTGAGGAATTGTAATTATGAGATTTCTGTTGTTTTGAATTTGGCGCCCTGCACTTTCATGTTGTCAAATCATCCCGTTAACAGGATTGCAGCCCAAAGAGGTTTTAACAAATTATAGTTTTGGCAAGTCGGTTAGGACATCTACTTTGTGCACGACACAAGTACATTTTCCAAAATTTGTTTACAGACAGATTATTTCACTTATAATTCACTGTATCACAATTCCAGTGTGTCAGAAGTTTACTGTGCCTTTAAACAGCTGGGAAAATTCCAGAAAATGATGTCATGGATTTAGAAGCTTCTGATTGGCTAATTGACATCATGTGAGTTCATTGGCGATGTACCTGTGGAGATGTACCTGTTGTCGTGGTAATTTCCTGTATTACTAAGTGAAGGGAGAGTTTACAAACCACACAAAAGTCAGAGTTATACTTTAAACTTCATATTTTAATAATATGAGCTTCACCATAGCCCTGTGACTCTCAGGTGAATTCAGTGTCTATACATCAATTCCGAGAGTGTCAACATAATGGCAACTGAGATCTTTTATAGCAAAGATCCACCCCCTAGTCGACATGGCGACAAAGATCGTACTTTTTGGAGAAATGTCCTCTGGTCTGATGAAACAAAAATAGAACTGTTTGGCCATAATGACCATCGTTATGTTTGGAGGAAAAAGGGGAAGGCTTGCACCCCCAATCCCAACCGTGAAGCACAGGGGTGGCAGTATCATGTTGTGAGGGTGCTTTGCTGCAGGAGGGACTGGTGAACTTCACAAAATAGATGGCTTCATGAGGAGGGAAATTATGTGGATATATTGAAGCAACTTCTCAAGACATCTGTCAGGAAGTTAAAGCTTGGTGACAAATGGGTCTTCCAAATGGACAAAGTTGTGGCAAAATGGCTTAAGGACAACAAAGTCAAGGTATTGGATTGCCATCACAAAGCCCTGACCTCCATCTTATAGAAAATTTGTGTGCAGAACTGAAAAAATGTGTGCGAGCAAGGAGGCCTACAATCCTGACTCAGTTACACCAGCTCTGTCAGGAGGAATTGGCCAAAATTCACCCAACTTATTGTGGGAAGCTTGTGGAAGGCTACCCAAAAGGTTTTACCCAAGTTAAACAATTTAAAGGCAATGCTACCAAATACTAATTGAGTGTAGGTAAACTTCTGACCCACTGGGAAAGTGATGAAAGAAATAAAAGCTGAAATAAATAATTCTCTCTACTATTATTTTAACATTTCACATTCTTAAAATTAAGTGGTGATCCTAACTGACCTAATACAGGCCATTTTTATTTGGATTAAATGTCAGGAATTGTGAAACGCTGAGTTTTAATGTATTTGGCTAAGGTATATGTAAACTTCTGACATCAACTGTATATTGAGTTTGAGTTTATTTTATTTTTACAGGGACAGTGCACATTAATCAATGTTTCAATAAAAGTGCCGGTTTTAGCCAGCCGGCAAATTTTCAACCGCAGGCCCTTGGCAGGTTATTAAAAACAATTACAATATAGACAATCATTGAGCAGTGAGCACACGCAGAGCAACATAGGACAAGCAAGACATAGCATACAGACAGAGCAACATAGGACAAGCAAGACGTAGCATACAGACAGAGCAACATATAACAAAAAGCAGCAAGACAAAATTCATAAAAGCAACAAAGTGTTTCCACACCTCACAAGCTACAGACAACGTGGAAAGCGGCAATAGACAGCTAGGGATTATGATCATAAATCTGATTGACCTTTAGCCATGTATTCATACATTTTGTGGAAGTGTGATTGGTGGTGCAGTTATGTGTGTCTGATGGCAGTGTATTCCAGACATGGGAAGCTCTCACAGAGAAAGCAGATTTACTAAAGGTGCTTTTCCTTAAGGGAAAGCTTAACTATACAGTCACCTCTCATTGCAGACCTTGTGGATCTGCTGCCATTTGTTTGGGTTTTCTGTTTAACAAAAATACTGAGTGGAGGGGAGCCAGGCCATTTAGGATCTTGAATACAAGACATGCGTTGGTGTATTGCACAAGATTTTCCCAACTCAGGAGCTCATGCTTTCTGAGGATGTAACAGTGATGATGGCTATTGGGCTCCCTATCAAGCACTTTGAGAGCCTGTTTGTAGACACACTGAATAGGTTTTAACGTTGTACAGCAAGCTTCGGCCTATCTAGTCAAGCAGTATGTATGTTAAGTATGGGAGTATCATAGATTTGAAGTACAGTTTTGCTGCCTCTGTAAACAAACAACATATATAAATGTTATCTGATGTTAACAAGTTATTGATTTCATGAACCTTATTTCTATGGCTATTTTCAGCCCTTTCCTGGGTAGCCTATGAGAGATCGACGTAATATGGAAAATAGCAAACAAAACAAGAGACAAAAAAAACATTCAGCAGTCCATTAATTAGTTGGTGTAAATGTGTGTGTGTGCTGCGGGGTTGAAGCTACGAAGGGTTACCCAACAAGGAGGCTGGAGGCTGGGTAATTAAAATACATTTTGAGGTCATGAGAGGTAGGAATTTAGGTAAAATGTAGGTTTATTTACAAAATGTTGTCGGAGGAGAGACCTTGTGCGACTTCTTTCTACATCAGTCAACCAGAAGCCCAAGGTGTTCAATATTGTAAGTTGTAAGGTGTCCTTTGATGGTGTTTGTTTCCTCATTATTCATTGTTGTATCCTAGGACCTACAATAGATACATATATATTCAACCACAACGGTGTACTAATGAGCTATATGAGAAATATATATTTTTGAATCATAATGGAGGACTAGTGAAATATTATTTCAGTGTAGATAAGGGAAGGGCAAGTTAAATATAAACATGATAACCAGATCAGCCAGTGTATGACTCAAACAGATTTGTGTCACGTTCTTTCAAAATCAAACCCAGAAGCAGACCAGGACAAGGAGAGTATGAAGAAGGTGAGTATTTATTTACAAGTGAATGTGAATGGGTAGATATATCCAGGTGGCGTAGCGGGCAGCGGTGGTGAGTTGATGGGAGTAAATAGGTGGATCCAATGGGGTAGCGGAATCCTCCGACGACCAGGCTGGAATGGGGTAAATGATCCTGGTGAGTAACTGAAGACAGAACAAACGGAGGTAAGTTTAAGGCAAGCAATACGTAAAAATAAAAAAAAAACAAATTCTATCCAACTTGATGCTGATACTATGGCACAACATACTGTTCATGGCTAACGATCCGGCAGGGAATGGATGTCAGGTCAGAGCTTTTGAAGGGGAGAGGTGATGATCAGGACAGCTGTGCAGATTACTGATGGGATACAGGTGCGGGTGAACATCGATCTCCCAACAAGCTAATTCGCCCGGCAACCAGACAGGGTGCGTTCCAGGACACCGGAAACACACTCCATGACAGAAACACAGGCAAACACAGACTCAGGAAGCGGAATTCGTGACAGATTTGCATATGAATGGAGTGGAAATTAGCTGACTTTGTGATCTGTAAGGTAAGTAACTTTAATGTGTCATGCAGATTACACTATTTTATTTGACATTTACGAAACGTTGCAATGTTTAAGACATGGATTTCATGTGGTAATGTTAACAAGATTCCCAAAAGTTGTTTGAATTAATGTTTACATTTTATTAGCTAAACTGCGAAATTGTCGGGGAAATCAGCCTTGTTCAAGTAGAGATGATTAAAATAATGTAATTTAGGCTGTAATGATCTCCAACATTTGAATCATTAGGTAATCACTCCTTTGATATAGCAACGGATGTTAATAACTTATCGAATCCCATTGTGACCTAGTGGGGGACACTATTTGGCCGGGGGACATTATTTGGCATGATAGGCCCACACAAAAAAAGATGATGGATGTAGTAATGAACATCACTATCTCTGTTATAGTTAGTGGCCTTACCAATACTGAGTTAGATAACGAACTCTGAATATCTCAAAACTCACGGATCAATCAGTCATTTTTTTTCATGTGGATGACCCGTTGTCTGAGTTCCACAAACGCATGATAATTGAGTTCACCTATGGCACATCTATGAAGTAGTTAGAATCTATATTGCCTCTCAAGTACAAGAGCCCTAGCCAAGTTGATGTTGTCTACCATGTGAAAGCTTTAGCTCCAGTGTACACCGCTGCCTCAAGTAGTGGCGCCACCAAGAGCTATCTCCAAGGACTGCAGACAATTTACAAGTTGAGTGGTAAAGCCTTTGAAGAGGTACTTCAGGAGGAATTATCCAAACTTAGTAAATCTGCCATTTCTCCCTCACCTGACAAAACTTTGAGCCATTATGCCGAGACGAGCCCTGAATCAGAAGACTTAGCACCTGCACAGCCGTATGAGAGCGGAAACATGCCACACTCTGCGCCGCCTACAACCCAAAACCTGACCAATCCCATCTCTAGTCACTAGTTACTCAACCGGCTGATGTAAAAATGAAATTAACATTTACTGTATGTGACGCCAACCCCCCTGATGTGCAAAGGGTCATTGTTGAAATTAGGAAGCTACGTTCCATCGTCCAAACAATTCACGATGCATGGTGATCCAAACAATTCACGATGCATGGTGATCCAAACAATGCACGTCCAAACAATGAAGCCAATTTCGACACCTGGCGTGCTAATATAGAACTCATCTTCATCGTAATAGAAGAAACCTTGATAGTCATCTTCTACCAAAATGTAGATTTACGCCTAAATAGACATACACAAAAGTAACTGCTAATCATGTGTAATGCATGATTCTGACATGCCAAAACTTGGTATATTTGTAAAGAAGTCATCTGAGAGATTGTGAGGAAATGATCAAAAGATAGGATAGATAGGAGTTACATAGTTCAGAGTACACAAGATCAAGCACACACAAAATTACTGCTTTTTTGTTTTCTTATTTTGAAAGTAATCTTTCATTGCTGCCCAGAGCTGGAAACTCATCAGATGGGATCGATAGACCCAACAACTAGAGAATGGGCAGATGTCAGATGTGGTCAAGGGACGATTCCAAATGTCCCTAAACCCCTCCAAAGTGGCATATGTCTGTAAATTAGATAAAACACCATTTCTACCATTTCAATCTCACTAAAACAATGTGGTAATTGCACTGTTTTTGCACACTGGATGTGCCTAAAAGTTATTCTTCACAATAAAAACTAAATGTCTACAACACCAACCTCTCTCAAACATTGTGGTGGAGTCTGGGGACATACAGAGGATATCCAAGTGTTTTCATCATATTTTTCATGCGCAAATATATAGTCACTCGTTGGACATTCAATGTTGCCATTAAGTGTAGGTTTGTACCTACCAACCTATGGATTAATTTCCTACCCTCCATGTAGTTACAGCTCAAACACAGACCAATCGGAAGCTTACCTTGTAAGATGTTTGCTGTTTGTTGAAAACGTGTCAAATAAACATTTTGACTCTCGGGCCTGATGATTAATAACAGTAGGTCACAGGCAGACAAATAAGACATCCTCATGATCTTTGGAGTCACGGCTTTCGGTTTGAATCAACATATTCCGTATTTATGTTGTTTGTGCTTCACAACGCTAACCGGAATGTCAGTAGCAGGCTTCTTGATATGAGGTCATCGGCTCGGCCTGCCCTTATACATTAATATGCCCTTATATGGTAAGCAGTCTGATTAAGGCACAGATCAATAGCCAAGATACTCAGCTTTTCGCAGACACCCTGCTTTTGCAGATAGGGCTACTGTTCTCGTACCAGACTGAATTGAATAAAAATATAAAATAGGGTCCCCAAATATGGAGACTACATATAAGAGGTAAGTGACCCTGGCATGTCAGACCTTCATCACACTAGAAGATTCCTTGATAGTCTTCTGTCACCAGCTACAGACCTGGTGAGAAGCCGCCCAGCTACTTGCAAAGGTTAGAGGTTACACCTACGTGAGAATGCTGTTCATTGACTACAGCTCATCACTAAGCTAAGGACCCTGGGACTAAACACCTCCCTCTGCAACTGGATCCTGGACTTCCTGACTGGCTGCCCCCAGGTGGTAAGGGTAGACAACAGCACATCTGCCACGCTGATCCTCAACACTGGGGCCCCTCAGGGGTTCATGCTTTGTCCCCTCCTCTACTTCCTGTTCACCTGTGACTGCACAACTCCAACACCATCATTAAGTTTGCTGACGACTCAACAGTGGTAGGCCTGATGAGACAGCCTATAGGGAGGAGGTCAGAGACCTGGCAGTGTGGTGCACTGTCATTCTATGAGCAACATCTATCAAGCCAAGCAATCAACCCATTGAACAGTCTACTGGAAGTTTAGGGTGCAAATGGAGAGGAAGTTTCCCAACTTTCCCAAAATAATTTGTAGGGACTGTCAGTGAAGTCCAGACCTTAGTATTGGTCATACCCAACCTCCGTGCTCAAGAACAAGTGCTGATTGGCACCAACACCCATGACATTCTCTACTTTGATTATTTTCTGTGAAAACGCGACAATCACAAACTTTACCTATATGGCTACCAAGCAGTGTGAAAAGTCCTTGAGCTCAGGCGTGAAAAAGCAGTCAACAGTAACCCTAGGTTTAGTGTGACTTAAGGGTAAAATGCCAGAGGTGGTTCCTGCAAATCAGACTGGGGTCCATGGGTCCCACTCTGAGAAATGGGCACTCATCGAGCTTCCATCATTGTCATCCTTGCCAGGCGGGATTATGGTGTCCAGCGAGTTGATCACCCATCCTACAATGCAAAACTGCAAGTTACCTGTAGTTCTGAGAAACGAACATGCCATGACATCGTCATTCCAGCAAGACTGTATTGGCAGAGGTGCAGGCCAACCAGTGAATGAAGAAACACACTGTTTCTACATGCAAGTCTCCAGACCAGCTGAAAGAGCCAGCTGAAACCTACAGCCTAAATTTCAATTCTGAAGGTTCTCCTCTGTCTGCTGAATAGAGAGAACCAATCGCAAATAAACTGAACTCAATGCCTGAGGTGTTTGCTCGATTTCATCCACACTAGCAAAGTAAAGATCCCCTTCAAGTAGAGAGCAAGACCCATTCACCTGCAAGATTTTGACGCAGACCGCAAACATCTGCAAGAGCTGCTAGATTCATGTTATGCGTGAATCAGTTAATTAGTCTCCCTTCTCATCTCCAATTGTGGTTGTGAGAAAGAAAAATGGTGATGCATATGCCCTTCCAAACCTGGAAGAGACTTTCTCCACCCTAACTAGGTCTAAGTGGTACTCCGTTCTTCATTTAAAATCAGGATACTACCAAATTGAAACGGAGGAGTAGGACAAACAAAAGACTGCGTTTGTGTACCCCTTGCGGTTTTGTGAGTTCACTTGTATGCCAAAAGGGATCATAAATGCACCAAGCACGTTTCAAATCAAATCAAATCAAATGTATTTATATAGCCCTTCTTACATCAGCTGATATATCAAAGTGCTGTACAGAAACCCAGCCTAAAACCCCAAACAGCAAGCAATACAGGTGTAGTAGCAAGGTAGCTAGGAAACTTCCCTAGAAAGGCCAAAACCTTGGAAGAAACCTAGAGAGGAACCAGGCTATGAGGGGTGGCCAGTCCTCTTCTGTCTGTGCCGAGTGGAGATTATAACAGAACATGGCCAAGATGTTCAAATGTTCATAAATGACCAGCATGGTCAAATAATAATAATCACAGGCAGAACAGTTGAAACTGGAGCAGCAGCATGGCCAGTTGGACTGGGGACAGCAAGGAGTCATCATGCCAGGTAGTCCTGAGGCATGGTCCTAGGACTCAGGTCCTCCGAGAGAGAGAAAGAAAGAGAGAGTTAGAGAGAGCATACTTAAATTCACACAGGACACCGGATAAGACAGGAGAAATACTCCAGATATAACAGACTGACCCTAGACCCTCGACACATAAACTACTGCAGAATAAATACTGGAGGCTGAGACAGGAGGGGTCAGGAGACACTGTGGCCCCATCCGATGACACTCCCGGACAGGGCCAAACTGGCAGGATATAACCCCACCCACAGGAAGACCACGTCAGCGACTCAACCCACTCAAGTGACGCACCCCTCCTAGGGACGGCATGGAAGAGCACCAGTAAGCCAGTGACTCAGCCCCTGTAATAGTGTTAGAGTCAGAGAATCCCAGTGGAGAGAGGGGAACCGGCCAGGCAGAGACAGCAAGGGTGGTTTGTTGCTCCTGAGCCATTCCATTCACCTTCACACTCCTGGGCCAGGCTACACTCAATCATATGACCTACTGAAGAGATGAGTCTTCAGTAAAGACTTAAAGGTTGAGATTGAGTCTGCATCTCTCACATGGGTAGGCAGACCATTCTATAAAAATTGAGTTCTATAAGAGAAAGCCCTGCCTACAGCTGTTTGCTTAGAAATTCTAGGGATAATTAGGAGGCCTGCGTCTTGTGACCATAGCGTACGTGTAGATATGTATGGCAGGACCAAACCGGAAAGATAGGTAGGAGCAAGCCCATGTAATGCTTTGTAGGTTAGCAGTAAAACCTTGATATCAGCCCTTGCCTTAACAGGAAGCCAGTTTAGGGAGGCTAGCACTGGAGTAATATGATCAAATTTCTTTGGTTCTAGTCAGGATTCTAGCAGCCGTATTTAGCACTAACTGAAGTGTTTTTAGTACTTTATCCGGGTAGCCGGAAAGTAGAGCATTGCAGTAGTCTAACCTAGAAGTAACAAAAGCATGGATTCATTTTTCTGGGAGGGAGATCAGGGTCCAGAGTAACACCGAGGTCCTTCACAGTTTTATTTGAGACGACTGTACAACCATTAAGATGAATTGTCAGATTCAACAGAAGATCTCTTTGTTTATTGGGACCTAGAACAAGCATCTCTGTTTTGTCTGAGTTTAAAAATAGAAAGTTTGCAGCCATCCACTTCCTTAAGTCTGAAACAAAGGCTTCTAGGGAGGGCAATTTTGGGGCTTCACCATGTTTCATTGAAATGTACAGCTGTGTGTCATCCGCATAGCAGTGAAAGTTAACATTATGTTTTCGAATGACATCCCCAAAAGGTAAAATCTATAGTGAAAACAATAGTGGTCCTAAAACTGAACCTTAAGGAACACCGAAATGTACAGTTGATTTGTCAGAGGACAAACCATTCACAGAGACAAATTGATATCTTTCCGTCAGATAAGATCTAAACCAGGCCAGAACTTGTCCGTGTAGACCAATTTGGGTTTCCAATCTCTCCAAAAGAATGTGGTGATCGATGATATAAAAAGCAGCACTAAGGTCTAGGAGCACGAGGACAGATGCAGCGCCTCGGTCTGACGCCATTAAAAGGTCATTTACCACCTTCACAAGTGCAGTCTCAGTGCTATGATGGGGTCTAAAACCATACTGAAGCATTTCGTATACATTTTTTTACTTCAGGAAGGCAGTGAGTTGCTGCGCAACAGCTTTTTCAAACATTTTAGAGAGGAATGGAAGATTCGATATATAGGCCAATAGTTTTTTTTATATTTTCTGGGTCAAGGTTTGGCTTTTTCAAGAGGGGCTTCATTACTGCCACTTTTAGTGAGTTTGGTACACATCCGGTGGATAGCCATTTATTATGTTCACAATAGGAGGGCCAAGCACAGGAAGCAGCTCTTTCAGTAGTTTAGTTGGAATAGGGTCCAGTATGCAGCTTGAAGGTTTAGAGGCCATGATTATTTTCATCATTGTGTCAAGAGATATAGTACTAAAACACTTGAGTGTTTCCCTTGATCCTAGGTCCTGGCAGAGTTGTGCAGACTCAGGACAACTGAGCTTTGGAGGAATACGCAGAATTGAAGAGGAGTCCGTAATTTGCTTTCTAATGATCATGATCTTTTCCTCAAAGAAGTTCATGAATGTATTACTGCTGAAGTGAAAGCCATCTTCTCTTGGGGAATGCTGCTTTTTAGTTAGCTTTGCAACAGTATCAAAAATACATTTCGGATTGTCCTTATTTTCCTCAATTAAGTTGGAAAAATAGGATGATCGAGCAGCAGTGAGGGCTCTTCGATAATGCACGGTACTCCTCTGAAGTCCTTGGTTAGGCAGAGGGAGTCTGAAAGGGCATCAAGGAATCTTTGGCTTGTCTGAGAATTTATAGCACGACTTTTGATGCTCCTTGGTTGGGGTCTGAGTAGATTCTTTGGTGCGATTGCAAACTTAATAAAATGGTGATCCGATAGTCCAGAAATATGAAGAAAAACATTAGGATCCACAACATTTATTCCATGGGACAAAACTAGGTCCAGAGTATGACTGTGACAGTGAGTAGGTCCAGAGACATGTTGAACAAAACCCACTGAGTCGATGATGGCTCCGAAAGCCTTTTGGAGTGGGTCTGTGGACTTTTCCATTTGAATATTAAAATCACCAAAAATTTGATTATTATCTGCTATGACTACAAGGTCCTATAAGAATTCAGGGAACTCAGTGAGGAATGCTGTATATGGCCCAGGAGGCCTGTAAACAGTAGCTATAACAAGTTATTGAGTAGGCTGCATAGATTTCATGACTAGAAGCTCAAAAGACGAAAATGTTTTTTTTTTTTTGTAAATTGAAATTTGCTATTGTAAATGTTAGCAACACCTCCACCTTTGCGGGATGCACGGGGGATATGGTCACTAGTGTAACCAGGAGGTGAGTCCTCATTTAACTTGTTGAGTGTAGGGGGCAGTATTTTGACGTTTGGATGAAAAATGTACCCAAATGAAACTACCTATTTCTCAGGCCCAGAATCTAGAATATGCATATAATTAGATTAGGATAGAAAACACTAAAGTTTCCAAAACTGTCAAAATATTGCCTGTGAGTATAACAGAACTGATATTGCAGGCAAAAACGTGAGGAAAATCCAACCAGGAAGTGCTGTTTTTCCTGTAACCTCTCTGTTCCATTCCATGCCCTCCCTCCATTTAAAGGGATGTCAACCAGATTCATTTTCCTATGGCTTCCACATGGTCAGAACAGTCTTTAGACATAGTTTCAGGCTTTTATTTAGAAAAATGAGCGAGGGCGATCACATCGCGTCAGTGGATGGCTGGGTGCCAGCAACGTTTTGCATGCGCCAACAGAGTGGAGCAGACATTTTCTCTCTCACTCCTATTGAAGAAGCAACAGTCCGGTTGAAATATGATCGATTATATATTGTAAAAACAACCTGAGGATTGATTATAAAAAACGTTTGACATGTTTCTACGAACTTTATGGACACTATTTGGAATTTTCGTCTGCCCCGTCGTGACCGCTCGAGCCTGTGGATTTCTGAACATAACGTGCCAACCAAATGGAGGTATTTTGGATATAAAAATTATCTTTATGGAACAAAAGGAACATTTATTGTGTAACTACGAGTGTCGTGAGTGCAAACATCCAAAGATCATCAAAGGTAAGCGATTCATTTTATTGCTTTTCTGACTTTCGTGACCAATCTACTTTGCTGCCAGCTGTTTGTAATGTTTTGTCTGCTGAGAGAGATGTCCTTACATAAACGCTTGGCATGCTTTCGCCAAAAAGCTTTTTTGAGATCTGACATGCCAGGTGGATTAACAACAAGCTAAGCTGTGTTTTGCTGTATTGCATTTGTTATTTCATGAAATTAAATATTTTTAGTAATTTAATTTGAATTTGGCGCTCTGCAATTCAGCAGATGTTGACGAAAACGATCCCGCTAACGGGATGGGTGCGTCAAGAAGTTAATTAAATCACACATGTAAGATACCAAATTAAAGATACACTCGTTGTGAATCCAGACAACATGTCAGATTTCAAAAAGGCTTTTCAGCGAAAGCATAAGAAGCTATTATCTGATGATAGCACAACAGTAAACAAAGAGAGCGTAGCATATTTCAACCCTGCAGGCACCACACGAAACGTAGAAATAAAATATAAATCATCCCTTACCCTTAATGAGCTTATTTTGTTGGCACTCCAATATGTCCCATAAACATCACAAATGGTCCTTTTGTTCGATTAATTCCGTCGATATATATCCAAAATGTCCATTTATTTGGCGCGTTTGATCCAGATAAACACAGCTTCCAATTTGCGCAACGTCACTACAAAATATCTAAAAAGTTACCTGTAAACGTTGCCAAAACATTTCAAACTACTTTTGTAATACAACTTTAGGTATTTTTAAACGTTAATAATCGATCAAATTGAAGACGGGACAATCTGTGTTCAATACAGGAAGACAACAAACTGACGCTACTTTTCGAGTCATGCGCCTCTCTCAAAAAGTACACTTCAAGTGACACTTATTCAAGATGGCCGTACTTCTTCGTTACACAAAGGAATAACCTCAACCAATTTCTAAAGACTGGTGACATACAGTGGAAGCGGTAGGAACTGCAAACAATTCTCTTAGAAATCTGGTTTCCCAATGAAACCCCATTGAATAGACAGTGACCTCAACAAAAAAAATCTGAATGGTTTGTCCTCAGGGTTTACATAAGTTCTGTTATACTCACAGACATAATTCAAACAGTTTTAGAAACTATCCAAATCTACTAATAATATGCACATCTTATATTCTGGGGATGAGTAGCAGGAAGTTAAATTTGTGCACGCTATTTATCCAAAAGTGAAAATGCTGCCCCCTATCCCGAAGAAGTAGCCCTATTTTTAGATGTGAGGTATCACAATCTCTTTCAATAATGTCAGGAATGGAGGAGGTCTTTATTCTAGTGAGATTGCTAAGGTGAACACCGCCATGTTTATTTTTGCCCAACCTAGGTCGAGGCACAGACACGGTCTCAATGGGGATAGTTGAGCTGATTACACTGACTGTGCTAGTGGCTAACAGCCTGCTGCCTGGCCTGCACCCTATTTCATTGTGGAGCTAGAGGAGTTAGAGCCCTGTCTATGTTGGTAGATAAGATGAGAGCACCCCTCCAGCTAGAATGGAGTCCGTCACTCCAGGCCAGGCCACTCCACTAACCCTCCAGGCCAGGCTTGGTCCTGTTTGTGGGTGAGTCCCAGAAAGAGGGCCAATTATCTACAAATTCTATCTTTTGGGAGGGGCAGAAAACAGTTTTCAACCAGCGATTGAGTTGTGAGACTCTGCTGTAGAGCTCATCCCTCCCCCTAACTGGGAGGGAGCCAGAGACAATTACTCGATGCTGACACATCTTCTAGCTGATTTACACGCTGAAGCTATGTTGCGCTTGGTGACCCCTGACTGTTTCATCCTAACATCGTTGGTGCCGACGTGGATAACAATATCTCTATACTCTCTACACTCGCCAGTTTTAGCGTTAGCCAGCACCATCTTCAGATTAGCCTTAACGTCGGTAGCCCTGCCCCCTGGTAAACAGTGTATGATCGCTGGATGATTCATTTTAAGTGTAATACTGTGGGTAATGGATTTGCCAATGACTAGGGTTTTCAATTTATCAGAGCTAATGGTGGGAGGCTTCGGCGTCTCAGACTCCGTAACGGGAGGAGTAGAGACCAGAGAAGGCTCGGCCTCTGACTGCGACTCGCAGCTTAATGGGGAGAACCGGTTGAAAGTTTCTGTCGGCTGAATGAGCGACACCGGTTGAGCATTTCTACAGCATTTCCCTCCAGAAGCCATGAGAAAGTTGTCCAGCTGCGGGTACCGTGCGAGGGGATTTATCCTAACGTTACTATCTGTGCTTACTGGTGGCACAGACGCTGTTTCATCATTTCCTACACTGAAATTACTCTTGCCTAACGATTGCGTCTGAAGTTGAGCTTGCAGCACAGCTATCCTCGCCGTAAGGCGATCGTTCTCCTGTATATTTTTTATTTATTTGATTTCACCTTTATTTAACCAGGTAGGCCAGGTGAGAACAAGTTCTCATTTGCAACTGCGACCTGGCCAAGATAAAGCATAGCAGTTTGACATATACAACAACACAGAGTTACACATGGAATAAACAAAACATACAGTCAATGGTACAGTAGAACAAAAGAAAACAAAAAGTCTATATACAGTGAGTGTAAATGAGGTAAGATAAGGGAGTTAAGGCAATAAATAGGCCATGGTGGCAATGTAATTACAATATAGCGATTAAACACTGGAATGGTAGATGTGCAGAAGATGAATGTGCAAGTAGAGATACTGGGGTGCAAAGGAGCAATATAAATAAATAAATACAATATGGGGATGAGGGAGGTAGATAGATGGACTGTGTACAGTTGGGCTATGTACAGGTGCAGTGATCTGTGAGCTGCTCTGACAGCCGGTGCTTTTAAAGCTAGTGAGGGAGAGATGAGTCTCCAGCTTCAGAGAGAAAAAGGCTGCAACCTTCCCACTAGCCATGATTGGGTGAGATAATGAGTGGGCCGGAGAGAGGAGTTCGGATTGGTCTGCCATATAGAAGGCTTCTGTCTATTTGAGCTGGTCAGTCTGTTGGTAATCCTGTCAAACACGGCTTTTTTAATTTGTAGTGTGTAGTGGAGCTGCATAGCTAAGTGTGGCTCTCCACTTTCTGAAGGATCAAGTTTTTTCTGAAGGATATCATCTTTCTGGATTACATCTTCAAACTAAGGGCAACTGTGGCATGGCATTCCTGACAGGGAGACGCATCCATCATGCATGATGATGTATATAGGTAAGATCGTCTAGCGTTAGCTAGCTACATTTTCAGATGCTACATGTTTCTCGTTTTGACAGAAAGTGGTTACATTTCAAGCAAAAGTGTACTGTTAGCTAGCTAGCTAACGTTAGCTGGCTGGCTTCCTAGCTGACGGTTTTGTGTCAAACGCTCTACAACTACAAGAACGCTCTACGCTCTTTCTTAGTGTCCAACAAGCTTTCTGCCCTTAACCTTGTTCTGAACACCTCCAAAACAAAGGTCACATGGATTGGTAAGAAGAATGACCCCCTCTCCACAGGTGTGATTACTACCTCTGAGGGTTTAGAGCATCAAATCAAACTTTGTCTCATGCGCCGAATACAAGTGTAGACCTTACCGTGAAATGCTTACTTACAAGCCCTTAACCAACAGTGAAGTTCAAGAAGAGTTAAGAAAATATTTACCAAATAAACTAAAGAAAAATATATATAAAGTAACACAATAAAATAACAATAGCGAGGCTGTATACAGGGAGTCAGTCTGCGGGCGTACAGGTTAGTTGAGGTCATTTGTACATGTACTGTAGGTATGGGTGAAGTTACTATGAATAGATAATAAACAGATAGTAACAGCAGTGTAAAAAACAAATGGGGGGGGGGGGGGGGGTGTCAATGTAAACAGTCTGGTGGTCATTTTATTAATTGTTCAGCAGTCTTATGGCTTGAGGGTTGAAGCTGTTAAGAAGTCTTTTGGTCCTAGACTTGACGCCCTGGTACCTGTTCCCTTGGGGTAGCAGAGAAAACAGTCTATGAATTGGGTGACTGGAATCTCTGACAATTTTATGGGCTTTCTTCTGACAACACCTATTATATAGGTCCTGGATGGCAGGATGTTTGGCCCCAGTGATGTACTGGGCCATACGCACTACCCTCTGTAGCACCTTACGGTCAGATGCAGAGCAGTTGCAATACCAGGCTGTGATGCAACCGGTTAGGATACTCTCGATGGCGCAGATGTAGAACTTTTTGAGGATCTGGGGACCCATGCCAAATCTTTTCTGTCTCCTGAAGAGGAAAAGCTTTGGTCTCTTCATGACTGTCTTGGTGTTTGGACCCTGATAGTTCGTTAGTGATGTGGAAACCAAGGCACTTGAAACTTTCGACCCATTCCACTACAGCCCCATCGATGTTAATTGGGGCCTCTTCGGCCTGCCTTTTCCTGTAGTCCACGATCAGCTCCTTTGTCTCGCTCACATTGAGGGAGAGGTTGTTGTCCTGGCACCACACTGCCAGTTCTCTGACCTCCTCCCTATAGGCTGTCTCATCATTGTCACTGATCAGGCCTACCACTGTTGTGTCGTCAGCAAACTTAATGATGGTGTTGGAGTCGTGTTTGGCCACTCAGTCATGGGTAAACAGAGAGTGCAGGAGGGGACGCAGTACACACCCCTGAGGGGCCCCAGTGTTGAGGATCAGCGTGGCATAAATGTTGTTGCCTACCCTTACTACCAGGGGTCAGCCGGTAGGAAGTCCAGGAGGTGTTTAGTACCAGGGTCCTTAGCTTGGTGATGAGCTTTCTGGGCACTATGGTGTTGAATGCTGAGCTTTAGTCAACGAACAGCATTCTCACATAGGTGTTCCTTTTGTCCAGGTGGGAAAGTGTGGAGTGCGATTGAGATTGCGTCATCTGTGGATCTGTTGGGGCGGTATGCGAGTTGGAGTGGGTCTAGGGTATCCGGGAGGATGCTGTTGATGTGAGCCATGACCAGCCTTTCAAAGCCCTTCATGGCTACCGACGTGCTACGGGGTAATCATTTTGGCAGGTTACTTTCGCTTCCTTGGGGACAGGGAATTTGGTGGTCTGCTTGAAACATGTAGGTACTACAGACTTGGTCAGGGAGAGATTGAAAATGTCAGAGAAAACACTTGCCAGTTGGTCTGCGCATGCTTTGAGTACACGTCCTGGTAATCCGTCTGACCCCACAGCTTTGTGAATGTTGACCTATTTAAAGGTCTTGCTAACATTGGCTACCGAGAGCGTTATCACAGTCATTCCAGAACAGCTGGTGCTCTCGTGCATGCCTCAGTGTTGCTCTCCTCAAAGTGAAAATAAAAGGCATTTAGCTTGTATGGTAGGCTTGCGTCACTGGGCAGCTCGCGTCTGGGTTTCCCTTTGTAGTCTGTATGTCACGCCCTGATTTTTTTCACCTGTCTTTGTGTTTGTCTCCATCCCCCTCCAGGTGTTGCCCATCTTCCCCATTATCCCTGGTGTACTTATACCTGTGTTTTCTGTCTGTTGCCAGTTCGTCTTGTTTGTCAAGCTTACCAGCGTTCCTCCTATCAGCTTCTGTCTTTTCCCAGTCTCGCTTTTCTTATCCTCCTGGTTTTTGACCCGTGCCTTTCCTGACCCTGTAACCGCCCGCCTGACCACTCTGCCCATCCCTGACCCTGCCTGCCATCCTGTACCTTTGCTCCATCCCTGTATTACTGAACTCTGCCTGTCCCTGACCCTGAGCCTGCCTGCCGTCATGTACCTTTGCTCCGACTCTGGATTACTGACCCCTGCCTGCCTTGACATGTCATTTGCCTGCCCCTGTGGTTACAATAAAAAAAATTACTTCACACAGTCCACACTTGCATCTTACCTGAATTCCTGACCATGACTGACCCAGTGGACCCGAGCCAGCTGCGCGACGCCATCTCCTTCCAAGGAGCCGCAATCAGGAGGCACAAGGAACTGCTTCGTGGCCTTATGGAGGGGGTCCAAGCTTTGGCTGAATGCCATGACCGGGCTTTGAACAGTTTGCTGGAGCAATTACGCAGGTTGTTGGGGAGGCAGTCCAACACTGTGGTAACCCCGCAGCTCAGCTGCTAGCAGCACGTCTCATAGGCCACTCCACCTTCTTGGGAGCCCTGTTTACCCCTCCTGGAACGCTTCAATGGAGAGTCTAGCACCTGTTGGGCATTTCTAGCTCAGTGTGCCCTCATTTTCGAGCTTCAGCCCTCCTCCTTCCCCCTCCGATCGCTCCAAGGTATCCAAGATGGTGTAGCAGTCGGACGTGTGTTTTTGTCTACTCCTGTCCAGTCCCGTGTATACAGTATATTGTTTTCTTCGTAATATATTTTAATCTCACTTTCTATTTACGGACTAAATATACTCTCCTGCAATCCGCCTCACCTAATGTGGTACGGATCTGCTATTTTTATACTTTAGAACCGGAACCCCCATCTGAAGCTAGCCACTGCTAGCGGTCCTCACAATTAACTTGGATATCAGCCAGCCTCAACCTGGTCAATTCCTGCCAGTCTGGACAGCGCAATATCAACCCAGAGCATATCGGACTTCTTTTTCTCTACCACATCTCCAAATTCCTTTACACCAGATCATCGCAGCTAGCTTGCTGCTATCGGAGTGGCTACTCCAGGCTAATGTCTCTGTCCCGAAGCAAGCACCAGTTAGCCTACGGAATTGGCTCCATGGCACATATAGTGCTACTCATTGGACACCATGATCAGTCGGCTACACATGCCTCTCCCTAATGTTAATATGCCTTGTCTATTGCTGTTTTGGTTACTGATTGCTGTCTTATTTCGCTGTAGGGCCCCTAGCCCTGCCCAATAAGCCTTAGATACCCCTTTTGTTCCACCCCCCACACATGCAGGGACCTCATCTGGCTTAACTGGTGCCTGGAGACAAAACCTTTCACATCGTCACTTAATGCCTAGGTTTACCTCCACTGTACTCACATCCTACCATACCCTTGTCTGTACATTATGCCTTGAATCTACTCTTCCGCACCAAGAAATCTGCTCCTTTAACTCTCTGTTCCGAACGCACTAGACGACCAGTTCTTATAGCCTTTAGTCGTATCCTTATCCTACTCCTACTCTGTCCCTCTCGTGATGTAGAGGTTAACCCAGGCCCTGCAGCCCCCAGCACTACTCCCATTCCCCAGGCGCTCTCATTTGTTGACTTCTGTAACTGTAAAAGCCTTGGTTTCATGCATGTTAACATTAGAAGCCTCCTCACAAAGTGTGTTTTATTCACTGCTTTAGCACACTCCGCCAACCCTGATGTCCTGGTCGTGTCTGATTCATGGCTTAGAAAGACCACCAAAAATCCTGAAATTTCCATCCCTAACTATAACATTTTCTATCAAGATAAAGCTGCCAAAGGGGGCGATTTTCAATCTACTGCAGAGATAGCCTGCAGAGTTCTGTCATACTATCCAGGTCTGTGCCCAAACAATTTGAGCTTCTACTTTTAAAAATCCACCTTTCCAGAAACACGTCTCTCACCGTTGCCGCTTGTTATAGACCCCCTTCAGCCCCCAGCTGTGCCCTTGACACCATACGTGAATTGACTAACCCCCATCTATCTTCAGAGTTCGTAATGTTAGGTGACCTAAACTGGGATATGCTTAATAACACCCTGGTCATCCTACAATCTAAGCTAGATGCCCTCAATCTCATATAAATTATTAAGTAACCTACCAGGTACAACCCTAAATCCATAACCATGGGCACCCTCTTGCTATTGTCATCCTGACCAACTTGCCCTCTAAATACATCCCTGCTGTCTTCAACCAGGATCTCAGCGATCACTGGCTCATTGCCTGCATCCATAATGGGTCCGTGGTCAAATGACCACCCCTCATCACTGTCAACGACCACCCCTCATTACTGTCAAAGCGAGCAGGCCTTTCAATTCGACCTGGCCCGGGTATCCTGGAAGGATTGACCTTATCCCGTCAGTAGAGGATGTCTGGCTGCTCTTCAAAACTTCTTTCCTCGCCATCTTAAATAAGCACGCCCCATTCAGAAATGTAGAACTAAGAACAGATATATCCCTTGGTTCACCCCAGACCTGACTGCACCTGACCAGCACAAATACATCCTGTGGCATTCTGCATTAGCATCGAATAGCCCCCGCGATATGCAACTTTTCAGGGAAATCAGGAACCAATATATTCAGTCAGTTAGGAAAGCTAAGGCTAGATTTTTCAAACAGAAATTTGCATCCTGTAACACTAATTCCAAAGAGTTTTGGGACACTGTAAAGTCCATGGAGAATAAGAGTACCTCCTCCCAACTGCCCTCTGCACTGAGACTAGGAAACTCTGTCACCACCGATAATTCTACGATAATCGTTAATTTCAATAAGCATTTTTATACGGCTGGCCATGCTTTCCACCTGACTCCCCCTTCCCCGGCCAACAGCTCAGCACCCGCTGCAGCAACTTGCCCAAGCCCTCCCCGCTTCTCCTTCACCCAAATCCAGACAGCTGATGTTCTGAAAGAGCTGGAAAATCTGGATCCCGACCAATCAGCTGGGCTAGACAATCTGGAACCTCTCTTTCGAAAATTATCTGACAAAATTGTTGCAACCCCTATTACTAGGGACGCCAGGGTAGCCTAATGGTTAGAGCGGTGGACTTTTAACTTGTTCTCAACTAGCCTACCTGGTTAAATGAAGGTGACATTTAAATGTGGTGTGTTTCTGAGGTCTAACCCACCGTGGTAGTGTGGTGTGTTTCTGAGGTCTAACCCACAGTGGTAGTGTAGTGTGTTTCTGAGGTCTAACCCACCGTGGTAGTGTGGTTTGTTTCTGAGGTCTAACCCATAGTGGTATTGTGGTGTGTTTCTGAGGTCTAACCCACTGTGGTAGTGTGGTGTGTTTCTGAGGTCTAACCCACCATGGTAGTGTGGTGTGTTTCTGAGGTCTAACCCACCGTGGTAGTGTGGTGTGTTTCTGAGGTCTAACCCACCGTGTTAGAGTGGTGTGTTTCTGAGGTCTAACCCACCGTGGTAGTGTGGAGTGTTTATGAGGTCTAACCCATCCCAGTAGTGTGGTGTGTTTCGAGGTCTAACCCACCGTGGTAGTGTGGTGTGTTTCTGAGGTCTAACCCATCGTGGTAGTGTGGTGTGGTGTGTTTCTGAGGTCTAACCCACAGTGGTAGTGTGGAGTATTTCTGAGGTCTAACCCATCGTGGTAGTGTGGTGTGTTTCTGAGGTCTAACCCATCGTGGTAGTGTGATTAGTTTCTGAGGTCTAACCCACCGTGGTAGTGTGGAGTGTTTCTGAGGTCTAACCCATCCCGGTAGTGTGGTGTGTTTCTGAGGTTTATCCCATCGTGGTAGTGTGGTGCGTTTCTGAGGTATAACCAACCGTGGTAGTGTGGTGTGTTTCTGAGGTCTAACCCATCGTGGTAGTGTGGTGTGGTGTGTTTCTGATGGTCTAACCCACAGTGGTAGTGTGGAGTATTTCTGAGGTCTAACCCATCGTGGTAGTGTGGTGTGTTTCTGAGGTCTAACCCACCGTGGTAGTGTGGTGTGTTTCTGAGGTTTATCCCATCGTGGTAGTGTGGTGTGTTTCTGAGGTCTAACCAACCGTGGTAGTGTGGTGTGTTTCTGAGGTCTAACCCACCGAGGTAGTGTGGTGTGTTTCTGAGGTCTAACCCACGTGGTAGTGTGGAGTGTTTCTGAGGTCTAACCCATCCCGGTAGTGTGGTGTGTTTCGAGGTCTAACCCACCGTGGTAGTGTGGTGTGTTTCTGAGGTCTAACCCATCGTGGTAGTGTGGTGTGTTTCTGAGGTCTAACCCACAGTGGTAGTGTGGTGTGTTTCTGAGGTCTAACCCATCGTGGTAGTGTGGTGTGTTTCTGAGGTCTAACCCACCGTGGTAGTGTGGTGTGTTTCTGAGGTCTAACCCACCGTGGTAGTGTGGTGTGTTTCTGAGGTCTAACCCACCGTGGTAGTGTGGTGTGTTTCTGAGGTCTAACCCACCGTGGTAGTGTGGTGTGTTTCTGAGGTCTAACCCACCGTGGTAGTGTGGTGTGTTTCTGAGGTCTAACCCATCCCGGTAGTGTGGTGTGTTTCTGAGGTCTAACCCACCGTGGTAGTGTGGTGTGTTTCTGAGGTCTAACCCATCGTGGTAGTGCAGTGTGATTCTGAGGTCTAACCCATCCCGGTAGTGTGGTGTGTTTCTGAGGTCTAACCCACCGTGGTAGTGTGGTGTGTTTCTGAGGTCTAACCCACCGTGGTAGTGTGGTGTGTTTCTGAGGTCTAACCCATCGTGGTAGTGTGGTGTGTTTCTGAGGTCTAACCCACCGTGGTAGTGTGGAGTGTTTCTGAGGTCTAACCCATTGTGGTAGTGTGGTGTGTTTCGAGGTCTAACCCACCGTGGTAGTGTGGTGTGTTTCTGAGGTCTAACCCATCCTGGTAGTGTGGTGTGGTGTGTTTCTGAGGTCTAACCCACAGTGGTAGTGTGGAGTGTTTCTGAGGTCTAACCCATCGTGGTAGTGTGGTGTGTTTCTGAGGTCTAACCCATCGTGGTAGTGTGGTTAGTTTCTGAGGTCTAACCCACCGTGGTAGTGTGGTGTGTTTCTGAGGTTTATCCCATTGTGGTAGTGTGGTGTGTTTCTGAGGTCTAACCCACGTGGTAGTGTGGAGTGTTTCTGAGGTCTAACCCATCCCGGTAGTGTGGTGTGTTTCGAGGTCTAACCCACCGTGGTAGTGTGGAGTGTTTCTGAGGTGTAACCCATCCCGGCAGTGTGGTGTGTTTCGAGGTGTAAACCACCGTGGTAGTGTGGTGTGTTTCTGAGGTCTAACCCATCGTGGTAGTGTGGTGTGTTTGTGAGGTCTAACCCACCGTGGTAGTGTGGTGTGTTTCTGAGGTCTAACCCATCTTGGTATTGTAGTGTGTTTCTGAGGTCTAACCCACCGTGGTAGTGTGGTGTGTTTCTGAGGTCTAACCCACCGTGGTAGTGTGGTGTGTTTCTGAGGTCTAACCCATCGTGGTAGTGTGGTGTGTTTCTGAGGTCTAACCCATCGTGGTAGTGTGGTGTGTTTCTGAGGTCTAACCCACTGTGGTAGTGTGGTGTGTTTCTGAGGTCTAACCCACCGTGGTAGTGTGGTGTGTTTCTGAGGTCTAACCCATCCCGGTAGTGTGGTGTGTTTCTGAGGTCTAACCCACCGTGGTAGTGTGGTGTGTTTCTGAGGTCTAACCCACCGTGGTAGTGCGGTGTGTTTCTGAGGTCTAACCCATCCCGGTAGTGTGGTGTGTTTCTGAGGTCTAACCCACCGTGGTAGTGTGGTGTGTTTCTGAGGTCTAACCCATCGTGGTAGTGTGGTGTGTTTCTGAGGTCTAACCCACCGTGGTAGTGTGGTGTGTTTCTGAGGTCTAACCCACCGTGGTAGTGTGGTGTGTTTCTGAGGTCTAACCCACCGTGGTAGTGTGGTGTGTTTCTGAGGTCTAACCCATCGTGGTAGTGTGGTGTGTTTCTGAGGTCTAACCCACCGTGGTAGTGTGGTGTGTTTCTGAGGTCTAACCCACCGCGGTAGTGTGGTTTGTTTCTGAGGTCTAACCCATCGTGGTAGTGTGTTGTGTTTCTGAGGTCTAACCCACCGTGGTAGTGTGGTGTGTTTCTGAGGTCTAACCCACCGTGGTAGTGTGGTGTGTTTCTGAGGTCTAACCCACCGTGGTAGTGTGGTGTGTTTCTGAGGTCTAACCCATCGTGGTAGTGTGGTGTGTTTCTGAGGTCTAACCCACCGTGGTAGTGTGGTGTGTTTCTGAGGTCTAACCCACCGCCGTAGTGTGGTGTGTTTCTGAGGTCTAACCCATCCCGGTAGTGTGGTGTGTTTCTGAGGTCTAAACCACCGTGGTAGTGTGGTGTGTTTCTGAGGTCTAACCCACCGTGGTAGTTTGGTGTGTTTCTGAGGTCTAACCCACCATGGTAGTGTGGTGTGTTTCTGAGGTCTAACCCACCGTGGTAGAGTGGTGTGTTTCTGAGGTCTAACCCACCGTGGTAGTGTGGAGTGTTTCTGAGGTCTAACCCATCCCGGTAGTGTGGTGTGTTTCGAGGTCTAACCCACCGTGGTAGTGTGGTGTGTTTCTGAGGTCTAACCCATCCTGGTAGTGTGGTGTGGTGTGTTTCTGAGGTCTAACCCACAGTGGTAGTGTGGTGTGTTTCTGAGGTCTAACCCATCGTGGTAGTGTGGTGTGTTTCTGAGGTCTAACCCATCGTGGTAGTGTGGTTAGTTTCTGAGGTCTAACCCACAGTGGTAGTGTGGAGTGTTTCTGAGGTCTAACCTATCCCGGTAGTGTGGTGTGTTTCTGAGGTCTAACCCATCGTGGTAGTGTGGTGTGTTTCTGAGGTTTATCCCATTGTGGTAGTGTGGTGTGTTTCTGAGGTCTAACCCACCGTGGTAGTGTGGTGTGTTTCTGAGGTCTAACCCACCGAGGTAGTGTGGTGTGTTTCTGAGGTCTAACCCACGTGGGAGTGTGGAATGTTTCTGAGGTCTAACCCATCCCGGTAGTGTGGTGTGTTTCTGAGGTCTTACCCATTGTGGTAGTGTGGTTTGTTTCTGAGGTCTAACCCACAGTGGTAGTGTGGTGTGTTTCTGAGGTCTAACCCATCTTGGTAGTGTGGTGTGTTTCTGAGGTCTAACCCACCGTGGTAGTGTGGTGTGTTTCTGAGGTCTAACCCATCGTGGTAGTGTGGTGTGTTTCTGAGGTCTAACCCACCGTGGTAGTGTGGAGTGTTTCTGAGGTCTAACCCATTGTGGTAGTGTGGTGTGTTTCGAGGTCTAACCCACCGTGGTAGTGTGGTGTGTTTCTGAGGTCTAACCCATCCTGGTAGTGTGGTAGTGTGATGTTTCTGTTTGGTAGTGTGGAGTGTTTCTGAGGTGTGGTGTGTTTGGTGTGGTGTGTTTCTGAGGTCTAACCCACAGTGGTAGTGTGGAGTGTTTCTGAGGTCTAACCCATCGTGGTAGTGTGGTGTGTTTCTGAGGTCTAACCCATCGTGGTAGTGTGGTTAGTTTCTGAGGTCTAACCCACCGTGGTAGTGTGGTGTGTTTCTGAGGTTTATCCCATTGTGGTAGTGTGGTGTGTTTCTGAGGTCTAACCCACCGTGGTAGTGTGGTGTGTTTCTGAGGTCTAACCCACCGAGGTAGTGTGGTGTGTTTCTGAGGTCTAACCCACGTGGTAGTGTGGAGTGTTTCTGAGGTCTAACCCACGTGGTAGTGTGGAGTGTTTCTGAGGTGTAACCCATCCCGGCAGTGTGGTGTGTTTCGAGGTCTAACCCACCGTGGTAGTGTGGTGTGTTTCTGAGGTCTAACCCATCGTGGTAGTGTGGTGTGTTTCTGAGGTCTAACCCACCGTGGTAGTGTGGTGTGTTTCTGAGGTCTAACCCATCTTGGTATTGTGGTGTGTTTCTAAGGTCTAACCCACCGTGGTAGTGTGGTGTGTTTCTGAGGTCTAACCCATCCCGGTAGTGTGGTGTGTTTCTGAGGTCTAACCCACCGTGGTAGTGTGGTGTGTTTCTGAGGTCTAACCCACCGTGGTAGTGTGGTGTGTTTCTGAGGTCTAACCCATCCCGGTAGTGTGGTGTGTTTCTGAGGTCTAACCCACCGTGGTAGTGTGGTGTGTTTCTGAGGTCTAACCCACCGTGGTAGTGCGGTGTGTTTCTGAGGTCTAACCCATCCCGGTAGTGTGGTGTGTTTCTGAGGTCTAACCCACCGTGGTAGTGTGGTGTGTTTCTGAGGTCTAACCCATCGTGGTAGTGTGGTGTGTTTCTGAGGTCTAACCCACCGTGGTAGAGTGGTGTGTTTCGAGGTCTAACCCACCGTGGTAGTGTGGTGTGTTTCTGAGGTCTAACCCATCGTGGTAGTGTGGTGTGTTTCTGAGGTCTAACCCACCGTGGTAGTGTGGTGTGTTTCTGAGGTCTAACCCATCTTGGTATTGTGGTGTGTTTCTGAGGTCTAACCCACCGTGGTAGTGTGGTGTGTTTCTGAGGTCTAACCCACCGTGGTAGTGTGGTGTGTTTCTGAGGTCTAACCCATCGTGGTAGTGTGGTGTGTTTCTGAGGTCTAACCCACCGTGGTAGTGTGGTGTGTTTCTGAGGTCTAACCCACCGCGGTAGTGTGGTTTGTTTCTGAGGTCTAACCCATCGTGGTAGTGTGTTGTGTTTCTGAGGTCTAACCCACCGTGGTAGTGTGGTGTGTTTCTGAGGTCTAACCCACCGTGGTAGTGTGGTGTGTTTCTGAGGTCTAACCCACCGTGGTAGTGTGGTGTGTTTCTGAGGTCTAACCCATCGTGGTAGTGTGGTGTGTTTCTGAGGTCTAACCCACCGTGGTAGTGTGGTGTGTTTCTGAGGTCTAACCCACCGCCGTAGTGTGGTGTGTTTCTGAGGTCTAACCCATCCCGGTAGTGTGGTGTGTTTCTGAGGTCTAAACCACCGTGGTAGTGTGGTGTGTTTCTGAGGTCTAACCCACCGTGGTAGTTTG
>NW_027258764.1:0-55194 GCF_045791955.1 Oncorhynchus clarkii lewisi | reverse complement strand
GAAGTTTATTTAGTGCTTTATCCGGGTAGCCGGAAAGTAGAGCATTGCAGTAGTCTAACCTAGAAGTGACAAAAGCATGGATTAATTTTTCTGCATCATTTTTGGACAGAAAGTTTGATTTTTGCAATGTTACGTAGGTGGAAAAAAGCTGTCCTTGAAATGGTCTTGATATGTTCTTCAAAAGAGAGATCAGGGTCCAGAGTAACGCAGAGGTCCTTTACAGTTTTATTTGAGACGACTGTACAACCATTAAGATCCAATGGTTGTGTGTTTGAATCCCATCATGGAAAACTTTAGCATTTTAGCTAATTTGCAACTACTTAGAGTACTACTTTTTAGTTACTTTGCAACTACTTAGCATGTAGCTAACCCTTCCCCTAACCCTAACCTTAATTTTAGCTAACCCTTCCCCTTCCTCTAACCCTAACACGTACATCTAGCAACCCAAAGGTTGTGTGTTCCAATCCAATCATGGACAACTTTAGCATTTTAGCAAATTAGCAAACTTTGTAACTACTTACTGCTTTTTAGCTACTTTACAACTACTTAGCATGTTGGCTAACTCTTCCTCTTACCTTAAACCTTTAACCTAACTCCTAATCTTGACCCTAGCTAACCCTTAGCCAGCTAGCTAACTTTATAGCATTAGCCACCTAACTAACTTTAGCAACAACAAATTGGAATTTGTAACACATCATACATTTTGCAAATCCATAACATATCATACATTTTGCAAATTCGTAACATATTGTACATTTTGAAAATTCATGACATATGTTACAAATTGCAATTTGTACGACTTGCAATTCGTAACATATCATACGAATTGTAATCACAAATTCAAATCAAATCAAAGTTTATTTGTCACATGCGCCAAATACAACAGGTGTAGTAGACCTTACAGTGAAATGCTTACTTACAAGCCCTTAACCAACAGTGCAGTATTTAAGTAAAAAATAAGTATTAGGGAGGTTGCCCCACTCCTCAGGTTCACCCCCATGATACGAGCTAGCGCTGGTAGGAGAATGCGGAGGGCTGTCTGGGTCACGACTTTAACAATCTTCAGACACAACATGGAGAGCTGCTCGAATGTGAGCTATGGCCAACAAACAGAGGAATGTTTTTGTCAATCAAGTAATTCCATGACACCATTCCATATATAGCGCACAACTCTTGACCAGAACCTTATGTGGAGAGACTTACGTTATTTTTCATGCCATGCTGAATCACTCTCCATTGGCTAGAGAAAAGAAAAGAAAGGAAACATATTTTACCTGCACACTGGTGTTGAGTTAGTGGAGTCACTAGATAGCCATGTCAGGGAAAATAAAAGTGTATTTAATTAAGCTATTAGCAAGTACATGAGACATTTTGTTCTTGATTTACAGGAAGAGTTAGGGGTGTGGTTACAGTGATGTTAGGTGTAGTGTCTAAAATCCCATTTGTGGTTAGAAGGTGCACTATGACTATAAATTCAGAGTTGTTGTATGTGAGGTTGGAAAAAGACATGGGACTTGCTCATCAGTTAGACTCCTCAGGAAGGAGAGGAGGATTGGGGCACAGCATGTCCCAATCTTGAGAGAAGGCATTAGAGTCCTCTGAGCCTCCTTCTCCAGCTGCTCAATGATAGATCCCCTTTCCCGGAAACCACACCCGGGTGTCTGAGAAGACTCTGGGAAACCGCAAAGAGAAATCTAAAGTTGAATCTGAACTTGATTCCTAATTTCCTTCACCTTTAGTGATTTGATTGCACTGGACAGGTAAAAGCACATCTCTCTGCGTGCCTCCACTATATTGCTTTCACCTATATAGATACTATCTTCTCAGATCAGTGCTGATGAATTTGAACACAACCTGCACCTAACATGAAGTAATCTCAGACCTGCACCAATGCTGCTGTCTTCCTCCACGGAAGTCTTCTTGGCGCGGCCACTGGACTTACGTTTAGCCTACATGACAACAGATTATAGGTCTCATAGCAGATCCAAGGTCAGTGTAGCGTCTCCTCCTAATGCTTTAAGGCTAGGATTTAGTGACAGTAAACTAATCCTAGATCTGTGCCTAAGTAGGCAGAACATGTGTAGAGGACAGCATATTTCTTACCTTGCCTCCTGTCCTGTTCTTGTTGGTCTCATGTGTCTCTGTTTCATCCTTCATATTCTCCACAACCTTATTTTGGTCATCCGGGGGATCCTCCCATTTCACACTCTGGTGGATAAATGAGAGGTCAATATCAGTCCTAGGTTGTGACTTTGTGAAGCAACTTATTCGCTAATATTTTAAACAAAACGGCAATAGTGGTCAGATTTCAGTCCATGGATCAAACCAGTGAGACATATTACTTTGGTAGTGACCTACTATATTGTTAGTAATTTCTCCTCTAAACTCAAAATAGGCTAAATGAACCATACCTTGCTGTCATCTGACATGATGTGTAGCTTATTGTTGTAGGCTGTTTAGAGGAAATACTAATACCTCCTTTAAAAATACGTCAGTGAACCATCGGCAGACAACTGAAGTGAATATGAATGTCCTTGAATTATGCCTAAGCATTGTTGAATACTCGATTCCGATTGGCTAAAGCCAGAGCATTCTTCAAAGATGTCATACACACATGATGTCACAATTAGGCCTAAATCTAATGTCTATATGAACTGTCAATGTCATTAGAAAACAGATCATAGCTTGTCAAAGTTCTGCCAAACGAAAATATTTGTAAGTGCACGTTTTTGCGTTTAATTTATGGTTTATCAAGCATCCTCATTCATCGCCATGCACAAAAACGTAACTCGCTGCCATCCATTAGCTATAATTCTGAGGTTGCAAAGCTGCAAAACTAGGACATGCAATAAATGATAACCACTTGCACCTAGAATAATTTAAAATCAATGACGTTCTTGGCGTCAGGGGACCGTGCCATGGTGCTGAAATGTTTCGAGTCTGGGCAGCACCTGAGACCGCGGCATGGTGCTGAAATGGAGCAGGGCACATAGCGTTTCTACTGAGTCCTGCTTAGAGGTGACTGTCTGTCATGTTGCTAGTTGTAATGACGCTTTTAAAACAACAAAAGGTATTTGTAATTGCTCTGGGAGCTAATTATTGCAGAGCCCAGCTACACATCCAGCAGTTCAGGTGAAAAAGTCAGCCAGATCTGATCTCTATAACATACATGATACTAGGATCCTGTAGCAACCTGCCGGCCTGCACAATCCTCCATGGCACGAATGCTACACGCGCAATATATTATGCTAACATCCCACAATTCCCCAATTGGAATTACTTGCCTAAACTTCCAATCATACTTATTTTTCTAATATCAACCATCGTTTCTGCACTTAAGGCAGACTTGCCATTAGAACAAGATGGAATTAGGACAACTGTAAAGCTCGTTAAACGTGGGCTAAAATGAACCTTACCTGGCTGTCGTCAGCCATTATGTGTAGCCCGTTAATTAAGGCTCTGCGCCTCTGATACTGCAGCTGTTCTGATAGGCTACTGTAGCTTTTCTGTAACTGTTAAACTCGTCTAATCGTATCCGTTGAAAACCGGTCAGTGAACCGTCCTCAAACACAATAAACTGATGTCAATATGGACATTAACCTTCACATAAAGATATCAAATACATGACGTCAGATATGCCTAGAGGTATTGTTGACTTGATCAGAATACATATCATAGTGTCACAGTACGTGCTGTTGACAGCCTACCCCGAAATCAAACAGGAACATGGATTTTGTGAAATCTGTTGTGAATGTATAGGGATGTTTTTACAATTGCATAACTGCCTTCATTTTACTGGACCCCATGAAGAGTAGCTGCTGTAGCTAAAGGGGATCCACAATAAATACAAATACAAACCCAATGCAACATGATAATACATGCATCAACTTGTTTTGACATATCACATGGGATATGACAGTAAACCAACAGACCTTGAGAGGAGATAAAACATCATCTGTTGATCTATTTCACAGGTTTCTGGTGGTTTCTAAGCATTCTACATGTGTTCGGGAAGGACGGTGGGATCTCTCCAGAGCATCTAATTACATCAATCATGTCTTGCCATGCATGTGATATGAGATAATGTTATGCACCACGTAAATATACATTGCCTAAGGCTGCAGTGCTATACTCCATGGAGACAGTGCTCAATGTTTATTTTACATGATGGATATATGCTACTTCATTTCATACAATCAATCATCAATCAATCAGTACAATTTATTTATAAAGCCCTTTTTACATCAGCAGATGTCACAAAATGCTTATTCTGACACCCAGCTTAAAACCTCAAATAGCATGCAATGCAGATTTAGAAGCACGGTGGCTAGGAAAAACAGGAACCTAGGAAGAAACCTAGAGAGGAACCAGGCTAGTCCTCTTCTGGCTGTGACGGTGGAGATTATAAGCGTACATGGCCAATAAGGCCAGATCATTCTTCAAGCATTGTAGTTCAAACATTCTTCATAGATGACCAGCAGAGTCAACAAAATAATGTGGTTATAGAGGGTGCAACAGGTCAGCACCTCCGGAGTAATTATCAGTTGGCTTTTCATAGCCGAACATTCAGAGGTTGAGACAGCAGGTGTGGTAGAGAGAGAGAGAGAGAGAGAGAGAGAGAGAGAGAGGTGGGGGAGAGAGAGAGCGAAGATCGAAACAGCAGGTCCATGACAAGGTATCATGTCTGGAGAACACACATGCCTCTTCATGTGATACATGATGTTTGGCTGTGCTAAGTGTTATCTTATGGGTTTGGTGATTGTTCTGTGTGAAGCCGTATTCTGCATTGCATCATGGAATGTGATGTGAAATCCCTGGGCCTATGGCTGTTGAAGCTACTCCACTGCACTGCTGCTCCACTGCACTTCCCTTCTCCCCCGATTGCTCAGTTTGGCCTAGCGGCCAGCCCTAGGAAGAGTCTTGGTGGTTCCAAACTTCTTCCGTTTAAGAATGATGGAGGCCACTGTGTCCTTGGGGACCTTCAATATTGCAGAAATGTTTTGGTACCCTTCACCAGATCTGTGTATTGACACAATCATGTCTCTGAGCTCTATGGACAATTCCTTCGACCTCATGGCTTGGTTTTTGCTCTGACATACACTGTCAACTGTTGGATCTTATATTTTCAACATATACAAAACATATACAAAACATCTAGCTGCAGATAGCTAATTCTCCTCTATGTGTTGTCCCCCTTGCTGCTAATAAGCTCTTACCAATCAAACTAAATGAATAGACATCTGGTTATCTGACAGTCTATGCAGCAACTATTGTATTAGAGTCAAGCTGTGGTTATTTTATTTATTTTCCTAGACAAGTCAGTTCAGAACAAATTCTTATTTACAATGACAGCTTAGGAACAGTGGGTTAACTACCTTGTTCAGGAGCAGAATGTCATATTTTTACATGGTTAGCTCAGGGATCTGACCTAGCAATCTTTCAGTTACTGGCCCAACGCTCTAACCACAAGGCTACCTGCTGCCCCAAGTCCTGCCAACTCAAAAACTGCACAATAAATGTGTAACCAAGGGAGAACTAGTGCATTTCTCTGAGAAAAGCTGCTTCAGTTTTACTAATCTTCCAAAACACTTGACATTCTTGTAAAATAATTTGCATTTATTTGATCAAATAGACTTTGAAAGGGTAGACATGCAGAAATTCCTCTTTTCAAAAGTCTTGCTGTTACAAAAGTAGATCTTCATGCAGCTTAAGAGGTTACAGGTTCTTCTTGGTGAAGCGCCTGAATGGCTTCATCATTGCTGAAAAGACCCTGACAATCAAGGATTGTTTTTTGACAGGATGAGATATGGAGGGAGAAACCTCTCCAACTGGAGCTAGAAACACAAGAGAAATGGATGGGGTGAGAGAGAGAAATGGATGGGGTGAGTGAGAGAGAGAGAGAGAGAAATGGATGGGGTGAGAGAGAGAGAGAGAGAGAGAGAGAGAGAGAGAGAGAGAGAGAGAGAGAGAGAGAGTTTGAGTTTTAAATACTCTTTATTGGGTCTGGGGGCCCACCACACAATAAATACTCATACAAAACCACAGTTACACATCAATTAAAAACACAACTCCAATTCCTCCTCCACAGTAACAAAACACAACAGCCTCTGAATACCCCATATACTCAAAAACAGATCAATATTGTTGACAAGTTTATAATAGGCAAACTCAACCCTAAGTCTCGCTGCCAACATTCCCTCCAGCATTCCCACCACATCCACAGACCCCTGTCCCCGAATGCTGTTCTTTCGGGTCTTCCATATCGCTAATTTTGCTGCCCCTAACACAAAATTAAGCAACACAACTACACCCTTTTGACTGAACCTGTACTTTGGCCCAAATATATACAGTTGGGAAGAGAAAACCTCTCCCAACGTTGAGAACCAATCAGTGATCAGATCAATCATCCCAACCGACCTGGGACACAGTAAAAACAGATGTGCCAGAGATTTATCTTCAGCACAGAATGGACACCCCTCCCCAACAGTAGGGTCCAGGTGTACCAGATGCATGTTGGTGGCTATAGCTCCATGTATTATCCTCCATTGGAGGTCCGCTGTCCTCTTATCAATAGGCAGTTTATATAATGATCGCCAACAGCCTTTTGGAGAAGCAGCTGGACCAAGCACATCCGCCCACCTCGTCGATTTTACCCCTTCCAGGGAAGAGGCATGGGACACCTTCACACATGTTCTGTACATAGCCTTCTTTCCCACCTCCTTGAACTCCCCCAGCTCCGGGGTATCGAAGGAAAGCAGCATCCCCGCGTCCTCCTCAAATGCCCCCATCGCAGCACTAACAATCAGTGCAGGGAACACATAATCCAGACCCTCCTTCCACCGATCAGAATTGGAAGTGTCAGTCACATACTGCAGATGGAGCACTGGCAAGGAGTCGCAGACCTCATCAACGACCTTCCTCAGTAGGCGAGATGATCGGATCCCCGCTCTTTCTCTCAGCTCCTCCAATCTGCTCCTGCTCCGCATCAGATGACCCAGCTTGGTACACCCCACGCCTAATAGGCATGAACGTAGGCTAGCTGAACCCAGAACACGGGACTGGATGGCAGTGTTATGAAAAAGAGGCTCTTCAAAAAGCCACATCCCTGGTGGCGTGCCGGTCTTACGGGACTTGACAAAGACTCTCCAAGCCTGCATAACAGACTCATAAAATGGAGTCAGGCCAGTCAAATCACCCCCCTCCAGCTTTAAGAGGAAAAGATGTTTGTCTAAGCCCAAACAGCCCGCTCTCCTCATCAATATGTAGGCTGTTTCGACCCAGCTAGAACAGTCTCTGTACAACAATCTCTGGGCTGCTTGGAGCCGGAAAGCCGTGATCCTAGAGGAAATGTCCACCAGGCCTTGCCCACCCTCGTGCAGTGGCAGATACAGGGCTGCAGCTTTGATCCAGTGTTGTCCAGACCAGAAGAAATTGACAAGAGTCCTCTGAAGCTCTTGTATCAGACCCTTTGGTGGCTGTAAAAATCATTAGTCTGTGCCACAGGGTAGAAGCAGCAAGATTATTATTATTAGCACCTGAATGGCTTCATCATTGCTGAAAAGACCCTGACAATCAAGGATTGTTTTTTGACAGGATGAGATATGGAGGGAGAAACCTCTCCAACTGGAGCTAGAAACACAAGAGAAATGGATGGGGTGAGAGAGAGAGAGAGAGAGAGAGAGAGAGAAAGAGAGAGAAAGAGAAAGAGAAAGAGAAAGAGAAAGAGAAAGAGAAAGAGAGAGAGAGAGAGAGAGAGAGAGAGAGAGAGAGAGAGAGAGAGAGAGAGAGAGAGAGAGAGAGAGAGAGAGAGAGAGAGAGAGAGAAAGAGAAAGAGAAAGAGAAAGAGAGAGAGAGAGAGAGAGAGAGAGAGAGAGAGAGAGAGAGAGAGAGAGAGATGCAGTATAGTAACATTGAAAAATAACAGTGCAGTGAGTTTGGTAGGCATACCTATGTTTCTAACACACACCTAAACAAAACTACAAGCTTTAGCAGAGCTCTAAAATCCTTACATATGCAATGTCCATCAGTAGAGGGAATCTCAGTCTGTTCCTGGACTGAATGGCAGTCCTTTTTGTTTCCTCTCTTGGAACGCTAACAGAAGAAAGGTAAAGAAAATGGTACAGAGAATAAATAAATAAATGGAACACTTCTGAATCCAAGGCAACAATTTCGTGATGAATAAAACATATTTATCTCATGTATTTGTCTTATCATATCAATAACATCAGCACCTAACTGGAACCAAAAACAAATGCTAACTCCCTGCTATACCTTGAAGTTGATCCTGAGTTTGGTCATTGAAAAGCAAAGGAAGCTCCTTCTTGCTTTCTGCTCAGCCCCCCTCTCCGTCTCAGCCTGGTCTGATGGGTTTGTTGCAGCAGAAGCTGGTCTTGACGCCTCCTTGCATCCCTGTACCAGCTGCTGGGTCAAGGACTTTACCAGGACTCTGTCAAATGCAGGGTCCTGGGAGGAAATAGCTGCTTGCAGGGTGTTATAAGAGCCAAACTCCTCCATGAGGTTTTTATGTATACTTCTGAACACCCTTTGGATGTTCAGGTTCTGGGAATATGCCTTTGTCCTGGAGAATCTGGATGCAGCACAGAACTCAGACAGGACTTGTCTGATGAGTTGCTGAGATGTTTCTGTCAGATCTGCTGCCTGTTGGGAGGGTCCATCTAGGGCTGAAGGTCTGATCTCCGATAGCAGCCTTATCACCAGTATGGTGACCAAACAGATGACATCATCTTTGCTGGAGTCCATCAAGTACTGCAGTGGGAATGCAGTGGCACTGCTGATGTCCGGGGTGATTAAGAGCTCCCTCAGATGGCCAGAGCTGCTGGGGATACACTCTTCCTTCTCTTCAATGTCAATCCCATCTCCCTTTGGTACCAAAGAGGTTCCCTTGCTGGTGAAAGAAGGAGTGGAGGATCGTTCATCTGTGTGTGCCATCATCTTTGTCTTTAGGTCACTTGAAGAAATATCTGGCATTTTAGAGACCCTGGTGTCGATGAAGGAGCTCCTGACGATGGGGCAGGTCAGATCGAAAGGCACTTCGTCAGGGATGGGAGTGCCAGGGAGGTTGATCTCTAACTCACACTCTGACCTAGGACTCGTTGAAGAGCTGGACAAGGAACTACGACCATTTAAAGAAGTGGACAAAGATGAACAGGTTCTAGGGATGTCTTGGCAGACTTGTTCACTGTCATCCTCACTTTTCTCAACCTCCTTCAGCATAGTTCCTACCATATCATTGATCTGAAGGAGCTCCCTGGAATCCTTCATTCGTCCTAAGTTTGAGATTTCACTCTGGATAGCAACCAGGATTTCCCCAAGGGTCTCTTTGGAAGAAGCATTTTCTGTCCTTTCGGATCCGGGTGGCTTCAGCCCTGTGAAGAAATCCTTAAGTGTGTTCTTCATACTGACGCAGATGGTCTTAGCTGTTGACCAAAGCTTCTCCTCTGATATTTTAACACTCATTTCAGTATCATCCAGTTGGGAGCCCCCGTGGGAGCTCTGCGAACCTCTCCCACTTCTTTCCAGTAGCACAGTGTCAGTGGACTCATTTTTCTGGAAAATAGTCGCCATTCCTTTGACAAAGGTTTCCACTAATCCAGAGGCTGTATTCTCAGAGGACATGGAGGACATGGATTCTGAAAGGACATGGATCTCTGATGGTGAGCTAGATGATAAGCCAGCCCGCAGACTTTTCTGAAGACCAGTATGGCTGATCTGTGTGATAAAGGAATGACTGGATCTCATCAGCACTTTACTCACTGCCTCTTCTGCCTGAGTCTGGAAGTCATTGCTAGAGAGCTTCTTAATGCTCTGAATCAGACTAGTAGAGGACTCTGTGATTCTGACACTCTCTTCTGAGCTCAGTTGAGAATATTGAGTACTCACGCTCAAGTCTTCATTGGGTGAGGGTGACTGGGAAATAGTATAGTCATCGAGCTTTGATAGGACACCATCAACAAACCAACAAGCCTCTAAGGACTCATCAGATGAACTGACAACGGCCAAGGATTTACTCTCCACTTTTGATAACTCTGACTTGTAGATGGAAAAAACACTGCTAAGAACTTCTTGAGTACTGGTATCCAGATTGGAGAGACAGAGAGCTGGTATTGGTTGGCTCTCACTGGGAACTCTACTAAGTTCGGTGCTGGGTAACTGGACCTCAACAGTTGAAACAGTTGCCTTTTCCAGGGTGTCTGAAGACTCCTGAAGAGAAGCATCCTTAGCCACACCTTCTTCTCGAGCGGATAGAGTTAAAAGGTCCCTCAGCTTTGCTCGTATACGGCCGTAGAGTGTGCGGGCTAGAGAGAAGGTTATCATCTGTGAAGATCCTGTTTTGTGGTCCTTTACAGGAACTGGCCAATCAACTGCTTCACATGTGCCTTCAAATGATGCTATCGTCTCCATGCCTCCCACAAATGCCTTAACAATCACTGTGGCAGTGGAGGTTACAGGTGTCAGGGCTGTGCAGCTGGTATTCAGGGGAGCTTCAGTAAGGCTAGGAGCAGCACTAGAAGGCCTAGAGGTAGGAGCCATGCCAGAAGAGCTGCTGACTTTCCTTGTAAGGATGGTGCTCACCGCCTTCAGGGCTTTAGACTGAAAGTCGGGGCTAGAGAGGGTCTGAATCTTTCTGGCCACCAACCTGGTAGAGGATCCAGTCTCTTTGAGAAAGTGAGTGGTCCCGTCTTTCCCAGATGGACACTCAACATCAAGGTCACATTGAAGATTGGTCAGAAATTTAGACCCCAAGATTGTCATCTTCTTGGCCAGATCCAATAGGATGTTGAAGTCCTGTGCCATTTTGTCCATTGTGCCGACAATGGCATCCAGCACATCATCGGTCACAGGGTCCATGAGGGGCTCGATAAACCCTACCCACTCTGGCTCAGACGTTTGGCTCTGTAGCTCGGCCAGGATCTGCACCGAGGCTACCCGAATGGCCTCCTTGCCTGCTGCTATGTCCTGACTGTCCATAGGGGGGCAACTCCCCGAGCTGGCCTGAATGGCCACTGAGAGGCCAGAGTTAAGCTGGTGTACTACCTCTCCCACGATAGCACAGCTCAAATCGGAGGAGCTGGAGGAGGTGGGGTTGGAGTGACCCTCAACCAGGGTTATCAGGAGGCTCTCTTCCGTTACCCCAAAAAGAGCCTTCAGAGGCTCCTCCATGAGGGGAGCCTCTCTAGTTGCAGGCAAGCTCTGCAATGAGGTCTGGGACCTTGAAGATAAACACACAATCACCACTTATGCCATGCAAATGTGACCAACTGCTATCTAATCTGGGTCATTAGTGAGCCTGATAACCAAATTAGAGCAATGATGGTTTACTTCTCATACCACCGTAGTTCTAGAAGCCTAAAGCCAACTGACACGATTTTTTGCCTGATTTTTATGTTTGTACGACATCAGAATATGATTAATTCTGAAAGGCTGATCTATTTATTCATAGATGACTTTATGGCTTACCCAGTTAAAAATGACTTCCACCTGGACCCACCCCCTCAGTGGCAACATTTATGACCAGAACTTAAAACTACAAGGTGTGAATTCCAAGTTAATAATTTATGATAAGTATGGGTCAGGTCTTGCAATTATTAAGTTGAAATATTGCTGTGAACATACCTCTTAGGCGAACAGCATGGTGATGAGGTTCTGCGAGTGGATTTTTGGCGGAACCCTGCACTGCCATTCCTCCTCCTCTCCTTAGTCCAGTAGTTCATCTCACTGATCAGCAGCCTTTTCTCTCTCTCATCCAGACTGCCTAAGGAATCCTCAGACCCTGTCAGAGAGCACTGGGATTCTGGGGAGGTTGCCCCACTCCTCAGGTTCACCCCCATGATACGAGCTAGCGCTGGTAGGAGAATGCGGAGGGCTGTCTGGGTCACGACTTTAACAATCTTCAGACACAACATGGAGAGCTGCTCGAATGTGAGCTATGGCCAACAAACAGAGGAATGTTTTTGTCAATCAAGCAATTCCATGACACAATTCCCTATATAGGGCACAACTTTTGACCAGAACCTTATGTGGAGAGACTTACGTTATTTTTCATGCCATGCTGAATCACTCTCCATTGGCTAGAGAAAAGAAAAGAAAGGAAACATATTTTACCTGCACACTGGTGTTGAGTTAGTGGAGTCACTAGATAGCCATGTCAGGGAAAATAAACGTGTATTTAATTAAGCTATTAGCAAGTACATGAGACATTTTGTTCTTGATTTACAGGAAGAGTTAGGGGTGTGGTTACAGTGATGTTAGGTGTAGTGTCTAAAATCCCATTTGTGGTTAGAAGGTGCACTATGACTATAAATTCAGAGTTGTTGTATGTGAGGTTGGAAAAAGACATGGGACTTGCTCATCAGTTAGACTCCTCAGGAAGGAGAGGAGGATTGGGGCACAGCATGTCCCAATCTTGAGAGAAGGCATTAGAGTCCTCTGAGCCTCCTTCTCCAGCTGCTCAATGATAGATCCCCTTTCCCGGAAACCACACCCGGGTGTCTGAGAAGACTCTGGGAAACCGCAAAGAGAAATCTAAAGTTGAATCTGAACTTGATTCCTAATTTCCTTCACCTTTAGTGATTTGATTGCACTGGACAGGTAAAAGCACATCTCTCTGCGTGCCTCCACTATATTGCTTTCACCTATATAGATACTATCTTCTCAGATCAGTGCTGATGAATTTGAACACAACCTGCACCCAACATGAAGTAATCTCAGACCTGCACCAATGCTGCTGTCTTCCTCCACGGAAGTCTTCTTGGCGCGGCCACTGGACTTACGTTTAGCCTACATGACAACAGATTATAGGTCTCATAGCAGATCCAAGGTCAGTGTAGCGTCTCCTCCTAATGCTTTAAGGCTAGGATTTAGTGACAGTAAACTAATCCTAGATCTGTGCCTAAGTAGGCAGAACATGTGTAGAGGACAGCATATTTCTTACCTTGCCTCCTGTCCTGTTCTTGTTGGTCTCATGTGTCTCTGTTTCATCCTTCATATTCTCCACAACCTTATTTTGGTCATCCGGGGGATCCTCCCATTTCACGCTCTGGTGGATAAATGAGAGGTCAATATCAGTCCTAGGTTGTGACTTTGTGAAGCAACTTATTCGCTAATATTTTAAACAAAACGGCAATAGTGGTCAGATTTCAGTCCATGGATCAAACCAGTGAGACATATTACTTTGGTAGTGACCTACTATATTGTTAGTAATTTCTCCTCTAAACTCAAAATAGGCTAAATGAACCAACCCTTGCTGTCATCTGACATGATGTGTAGCTTATTGTTGTAGGCTGTTTAGAGGAAATACTAATACCTCCTTTAAAAATACGTCAGTGAACCATCAGCAGACAACTGAAGTGAATATGAATGTCCTTGAATTATGCCTAAGCATTGTTGAATACTCGATTCCGATTGGCTGAAGCCAGAGCATTCTGGCTGTCATACACACATGATGTCACAATTAGGCCTAAACCTAATGTCTATATGAACTGTCAATGTCATTAGAAAACAGATCATAGCTTGTCAAAGTTCTGCCAAACGAAAATATTTGTAAGTGCACGTTTTTGCGTTTAATTTATGGTTTATCAAGCATCCTCATTCTTCGCCATGCACAAAAACGTAACTCGCTGCCATCCATTAGCTATAATTCTGAGGTTGCAAAGCTGCAAAACTAGGACATGCAATAAATGATAACCACTTGCACTTAGAATAATTTAAAATCAATGACGTTCTTGGCGTCAGGGGACCGTGCCATGGTGCTGAAATGTTTCGAGTCTGGGCAGCACCTGAGACCGCGGCATGGTGCTGAAATGGAGCAGGGCTCAGTTCTATGGATATCTCATGCGGATTTTTCTGCTAACCTACGTATAACGATACTATAATTACATTATTTTCATCCATCCGTCAACACAAATGGCATGTCAACGTTCCCCAAATAATAATGCAATGAAGCCAAGCCGAGATGTATGGTTCTTCATCCAGAGGACGAAGCACCATTGTATCATCTAAAACCTTCAGAGAGATCCCTTAAAACTGTAGTATAAATTCTCCACATCTGTTCTGGTAGCTAGGTTAATTTAGCGAGACATGGCCAAATCCAACACATAGCGTTTCTACTGGGTCCTTCTTAGAGGTGACTGTCTGTCATGTTGCTAGTTGTAATGACGCTTTTAAAACAACAAAAGGTATTTGTAATTGCTCTGGGAGCTAATTATTGCAGAGCCCAGCTACACATCCTGCTCGCTTGGCTCATTATGGACAGCCAATGAGCAGTTCAGGTGAAAAAGTCAGCCAGATCTGATCTCTATAACATACATGATACTAGGATCCTGTAGCAACCTGCCGGCCTGCACAATCCTCCATGGCACGAATGCTACACGCGCAATATATTATGCTAACATCCCACAACAATTCCCCAATTGGAATTACTTGCCTAAACTTCCAATCATACTTATTTTTCTAATATCAACCATCGTTTCTGCACTTAAGGCAGACTTGCCATTAGAACAAGATGGAATTAGGACAACTGTAAAGCTCGTTAAACGTGGGCTAAAATGAACCTTACCTGGCTGTCGTCAGCCATTATGTGTAGCCCGTTAATTAAGGCTCTGCGCCTCTGATACTGCAGCTGTTCTGATAGGCTACTGTAGCTTTTCTGTAACTGTTAAACTCGTCTAATCGTATCCGTTGAAAACCGGTCAGTGAACCGTCCTCAAACACAATAAACTGATGTCAATATGGACATTAACCTTCACATAAAGATATCAAATACATGACGTCAGATATGCCTAGAGGTATTGTTGACTTGATCAGAATACATATCATAGTGTCACAGTACGTGCTGTTGACAGCCTACCCCGAAATCAAACAGGAACATGGATTTTGTGAAATCTGTTGTGAATGTATAGGGATGTTTTTACAATTGCATAACTGCCTTCATTTTACTGGACCCCATGAAGAGTAGCTGCTGTAGCTAAAGGGGATCCACAATAAATACAAATACAAACCCAATGCAACATGATAATACATGCATCAACTTGTTTTGACATATCACATGGGATATGACAGTAAACCAACAGACCTTGAGAGGAGATAAAACATCATCTGTTGATCTATTTCACAGGTTTCTGGTGGTTTCTAAGCATTCTACATGTGTTCGGGAAGGACGGTGGGATCTCTCCAGAGCATCTAATTACATCAATCATGTCTTGCCATGCATGTGATATGAGATAATGTTATGCACCACGTAAATATACATTGCCTAAGGCTGCAGTGCTATACTCCATGGAGACAGTGCTCAATGTTTATTTTACATGATGGATATATGCTACTTCATTTCATACAATCAATCATCAATCAATCAGTACAATGTATTTATAAAGCCCTTTTTACATCAGCAGATGTCACAAAATGCTTCTTCTGACACCCAGCTTAAAACCTCAAATAGCATGCAATGCAGATTTAGAAGCACGGTGGCTAGGAAAAACAGGAACCTAGGAAGAAACCTAGAGAGGAACCAGGCTAGTCATCTTCTGGCTGTGACGGTGGAGATTATAAGCGTACATGGCCAATAAGGCCAGATCATTCTTCAAGCATTGTAGTTCAAACATTCTTCATAGATGACCAGCAGAGTCAACAAAATAATGTGGTTATAGAGGGTGCAACAGGTCAGCACCTCCGGAGTAATTATCAGTTGGCTTTTCATAGCCGAACATTCAGAGGTTGAGACAGCAGGTGTGGTAGAGAGAGAGAGAGAGAGAGAGAGAGAGAGAGAGAGAGAGAGAGGTGGGGGAGAGAGAGAGCGAAGATCGAAACAGCAGGTCCATGACAAGGTATCATGTCTGGAGAACACACATGCCTCTTCATGTGATACATGATGTTTGGCTGTGCTAAGTGTTATCTTATGGGTTTGGTGATTGTTCTGTGTGAAGCCGTATTCTGCATTGCATCATGGAATGTGATGTGAAATCCCTGGGCCTATGGCTGTTGAAGCTACTCCACTGCACTGCTGCTCCACTGCACTTCCCTTATCCCCCGATTGCTCAGTTTGGCCTAGCGGCCAGCTCTAGGAAGAGTCTTGGTGGTTCCAAACTTCTTCCGTTTAAGAATGATGGAGGCCACTGTGTCCTTGGGGACCTTCAATATTGCAGAAATGTTTTGGTACCCTTCACCAGATCTGTGTATTGACACAATCATGTCTCTGAGCTCTATGGACAATTCCTTCGACCTCATGGCTTGGTTTTTGCTCTGACATACACTGTCAACTGTTGGATCTTATATTTTCAACAAATACAAAACATATTCAAAACATCTAGCTGCAGATAGCTAATTCTCCTCTATGTGTTTTCCCCCTTGCTGCTAATCAGCTCTTACCAATCGAACTAAATGAATAGACATCTGGTTATCTGACAGTCTATGCAGCAACTATTGTATTGGAGTCAAGCTGTGGTTATTTTATTTATTTTCCTAGACAAGTCAGTTCAGAACAAATTCTTATTTACAATGACAGCTTAGGAACAGTGGGTTAACTACCTTGTTCAGGAGCAGAATGTCATATTTTTACATGGTTAGCTCAGGGATCTGACCTAGCAACCTTTCAGTTACTGGCCCAACGCTCTAACCACAAGGCTACCTGCTGCCCCAAGTCCTTGACATTCTTGTAAAATAATTTGCATTTCTTTGATCAAATAGACTTTGAAAGGGTAGACATGCAGAAATTCCTATTTTCAAAAGTCTTGCTGTTACAAAAGTAGATCTTCATGCAGCTTAAGAGGTTACAGGTTCTTCTTGGTGAAGCGCCTGAATGGCTTCATCATTGCTGAAAAGACCCTGACAATCAAGGATTGTTTTTTGACAGGATGAGATATGGAGGGAGAAACCTCTCCTACTGGAGCTAGAAACACAAGAGAAATGGATGGGGTAAGAGAGAAGAGAAGAGAAGAGAAGAGAAGAGAAGAGAAGAGAAGAGAAGAGAAGAGAAGAGAAGAGAAGAGAAGAGAAGAGAAGAGAAGAGAGAGAGAGAGAGAGAGATGCAGTATAGTAACATTGAAAAATAACTTGTTTGTTTGGTAGGCATACCTATGTTTCTAACACACACCTAAACAAAACTACAAGCTTTAGCAGAGCTCTAAAATCCTTACATATGCAATGTCCATCAGTAGAGGGAATCTCAGTCTGTTCCTGGACTGAATGGCAGTCCTTTTTGTTTCCTCTCTTGGAATGCTAACAGAAGAAAGGTAAAGAAAATGGTACAGAGAATAAATAAATAAATGGAACACTTCTGAATCCAAGGCAACAATTTAGTGATGAATAAAACATATTTATCTCATGTATTTGTCTTATCATATCAATAACATCAGCACCTAACTGGAACCAAAAACAAATGCTAACTCCAGGTTCTGGGAATATGCCTTTGTCCTGGAGAATCTGGATGCAGCACAGAACTCAGACAGGACTTGTCTGATGAGTTGCTGAGATGTTTCTGTCAGATCTGCTGCCTGTTGGGAGGGTCCATCTAGGGCTGAGGGTCTGATCTCCGATAGCAACCTTATCACCAGTATGGTGACCAAACAGATGACATCATCTTTGCTGGAGTCCATCAAGTACTGCAGTGGGAATGCAGTGGCACTGCTGATGTCCGGGGTGATTAAGAGCTCCCTCAGATGGCCAGAGCTGCTGGGGATACACTCTTCCTTCTCTTCAATGTCAATCCCATCTCCCTTTGGTACCAAAGAGGTTCCCTTGCTGGTGAAAGAAGGAGTGGAGGATCGTTCATCTGTGTGTGCCATCATCTTTGTCTTTAGGTCACTTGAAGAAATATCTGGCATTTTAGAGACCCTGGTGTCGATGAAGGAGCTCCTGACGATGGGGCAGGTCAGATCGAAAGGCACTTCGTCAGGGATGGGAGTGCCAGGGAGGTTGATCTCTAACTCACACTCTGACCTAGGACTCGTTGAAGAGCTGGACAAGGAACTACGACCATTTAAAGAAGTGGACAAAGATGAACAGGTTCTAGGGATGTCTTGGCAGACTTGTTCACTGTCATCCTCACTTTTCTCAACCTCCTTCAGCATAGTTCCTACCATATCATTGATCTGAAGGAGCTCCCTGGAATCCTTCATTCGCCCTAAGTTTGAGATTTCACTCTGGATAGCAACCAGGATTTCCCCAAGGGTCTCTTTGGAAGAAGCATTTTCTGTCCTTTCGGATCCGGGTGGCTTCAGCCCTGTGAAGAAATCCTTAAGTGTGTTCTTCATACTGACGCAGATGGTCTTAGCTGTTGACCAAAGCTTCTCCTCTGATATTTGAACACTCATTTCAGTATCATCCAGTTGGGAGCCCCCGTGGAAGCACTGCGAACCTCTCCCACTTCTTTCCAGTAGCACAGTGTCAGTGGACTCATTTTTCTGGAAAATAGTCACCATTCCTTTGACAAAGGTTTCCACTAATCCAGAGGCTGTATTCTCAGAGGACATGGAGGACATGGATTCTGAAAGGACATGGATCTCTGATGGTGAGCTAGATGATAAGCCAGCCTGCAGACTTTTCTGAAGACCAGTATGGCTGATCTGTGTGATAAAGGAATGACTGGATCTCATCAGCACTTTACTCACTGCCTCTTCTGCCTGAGTCTGGAAGTCATTGCTAGAGAGCTTCTTAATGCTCTGAATCAGACTAGTAGAGGACTCTGTGATTCTGACACTCTCTTCTGAGCTCAGTTGAGAATATTGAGTACTCACGCTCAAGTCTTCATTGGGTGAGGGTGACTGGGAAATAGTATAGTCATCGAGCTTTGATAGGACACCATCAACAAACCAACAAGCCTCTAGGGACTCATCAGATGAACTGACAACGGCCAAGGATTTACTCTCCACTTTTGATAACTCTGACTTGTAGATGGAAAAAACACTGCTAAGAACTTCTTGAGTACTGGTATCCAGATTGGAGAGACAGAGAGCTGGTATTGGTTGGCTCTCACTGGGAACTCTACTAAGTTCGGTGCTGGGTAACTGGACCTCAACAGTTGAAACAGTTGCCTTTTCCAGGGTGTCTGAAGACTCCTGAAGAGAAGCATCCTTAGCCACACCTTCTTCTCGAGCGGATAGAGTTAAAAGGTCCCTCAGCTTTGCTCGTATATGGCCGTAGAGTGTGCGGGCTAGAGAGAAGGTTATCATCTGTGAAGATCCTGTTTTGTGGTCCTTTACAGGAACTGGCCAATCAACTGCTTCACATGTGCCTTCAAATGATGCTATCGTCTCCATGCCTCCCACAAATGCCTTAACAATCACTGTGGCAGTGGAGGTTACAGGTGTCAGGGCTGTGCAGCTGGTATTCAGGGGAGCTTCAGTAAGGCTAGGAGCAGCACTAGAAGGCCTAGAGGTAGGAGCCATGCCAGAAGAGCTGCTGACTTTCCTTGTAAGGATGGTGCTCACCGCCTTCAGGGCTTTAGACTGAAAGTCGGGGCTAGAGAGGGTCTGAATCTTTCTGGCCACCAACCTGGTAGAGGATCCAGTCTCTTTGAGAAAGTGAGTGGTCCCGTCTTTCCCAGATGGACACTCAACATCAAGGTCACATTGAAGATTGGTCAGAAATTTAGACCCCAAGATTGTCATCTTCTTGGCCAGATCCAATAGGATGTTGAAGTCCTGTGCCATTTTGTCCATTGTGCCGATAATGGCATCCAGCACATCATCGGTCACAGGGTCCATGAGGGGCTCGATAAACCCTACCCACTCTGGCTCAGACGTTTGGCTCTGTAGCTCGGCCAGGATCTGCACCGAGGCTACCCGAATGACCTCCTTGCCTGCTGCTATGTCCTGACTGTCCATAGGGGGGCAACTCCCCGAGCTGGCCTGAATGGCCACTGAGAGGCCAGAGTTAAGCTGGTGTACTACCTCTCCCACGATAGCACAGCTCAAATCGGAGGAGCTGGAGGAGGTGGGGTTGGAGTGACCCTCAACCAGGGATATCAGGAGGCTCTCTTCCGTTACCCCAAAAAGAGCCTTCAGAGGCTCCTCCATGAGGGGAGCCTCTCTAGTTGCAGGCAAGCTCTGCAATGAGGTCTGGGACCTTGAAGATAAACACACAATCACCACTTATGCCATGCAAATGTGACCAACTGCTATCTAATCTGGGTCATTAGTGAGCCTGATAACCAAATTAGAGCAATGATGGTTTACTTCTCATACCACCGTAGTTCTAGAAGCCTAAAGCCAACTGACACAATTTTTTGCCTGATTTTTATGTTTGTACGACATCAGAATATGATTAATTCTGAAAGGCTGATCTATTTATTCATAGATGACTTTATGGCTTACCCAGTTAAAAATGACTTCCACCTGGACCCACCCCCTCAGTGGCAACATTTATGACCAGAACTTAAAACTACAAGGTGTGAATTCCAAGTTAATAATTTATGATAAGTATGGGTCAGGTCTTGCAATTATTAAGTTGAAATATTGCTGTGAACATACCTCTTAGGCGAACAGCATGGTGATGAGGTTCTGCGAGTGGATTTTTGGCGGAACCCTGCACTGCCATTCCTCCTCCTCTCCTTAGTCCAGTAGTTCATCTCACTGATCAGCAGCCTTTTCTCTCTCTCATCCAGACTGCCTAAGGAATCCTCAGACCCTGTCAGAGAGCACTGGGATTCTGGGGAGGTTGCCCCACTCCTCAGGTTCACCCCCATGATACGAGCTAGCGCTGGTAGGAGAATGCGGAGGGCTGTCTGGGTCACGACTTTAACAATCTTCAGACACAACATGGAGAGCTGCTCGAATGTGAGCTATGGCCAACAAACAGAGGAATGTTTTTGTCAATCAAGCAATTCCATGACACAATTCCCTATATAGGGCACAACTTTTGACCAGAACCTTATGTGGAGAGACTTACGTTATTTTTCATGCCATGCTGAATCACTCTCCATTGGCTAGAGAAAAGAAAAGAAAGGAAACATATTTTACCTGCACACTGGTGTTGAGTTAGTGGAGTCACTAGATAGCCATGTCAGGGAAAATAAAAGTGTATTTAATTAAGCTATTAGCAAGTACATGAGACATTTTGTTCTTGATTTACAGGAAGAGTTAGGGGTGTGGTTACAGTGATGTTAGGTGTAGTGTCTAAAATCCCATTTGTGGTTAGAAGGTGCACTATGACTATAAATTCAGAGTTGTTGTATGTGAGGTTGGAAAAAGACATGGGACTTGCTCATCAGTTAGACTCCTCAGGAAGGAGAGGAGGATTGGGGCACAGCATGTCCCAATCTTGAGAGAAGGCATTAGAGTCCTCTGAGCCTCCTTCTCCAGCTGCTCAATGATAGATCCCCTTTCCCGGAAACCACACCCGGGTGTCTGAGAAGACTCTGGGAAACCGCAAAGAGAAATCTAAAGTTGAATCTGAACTTGATTCCTAATTTCCTTCACCTTTAGTGATTTGATTGCACTGGACAGGTAAAAGCACATCTCTCTGCGTGCCTCCACTATATTGCTTTCACCTATATAGATACTATCTTCTCAGATCAGTGCTGATGAATTTGAACACAACCTGCACCCAACATGAAGTAATCTCAGACCTGCACCAATGCTGCTGTCTTCCTCCACGGAAGTCTTCTTGGCGCGGCCACTGGACTTACGTTTAGCCTACATGACAACAGATTATAGGTCTCATAGCAGATCCAAGGTCAGTGTAGCGTCTCCTCCTAATGCTTTAAGGCTAGGATTTAGTGACAGTAAACTAATCCTAGATCTGTGCCTAAGTAGGCAGAACATGTGTAGAGGACAGCATATTTCTTACCTTGCCTCCTGTCCTGTTCTTGTTGGTCTCATGTGTCTCTGTTTCATCCTTCATATTCTCCACAACCTTATTTTGGTCATCCGGGGGATCCTCCCATTTCACGCTCTGGTGGATAAATGAGAGGTCAATATCAGTCCTAGGTTGTGACTTTGTGAAGCAACTTATTCGCTAATATTTTAAACAAAACGGCAATAGTGGTCAGATTTCAGTCCATGGATCAAACCAGTGAGACATATTACTTTGGTAGTGACCTACTATATTGTTAGTAATTTCTCCTCTAAACTCAAAATAGGCTAAATGAACCATACCTTGCTGTCATCTGACATGATGTGTAGCTTATTGTTGTAGGCTGTTTAGAGGAAATACTAATACCTCCTTTAAAAATACGTCAGTGAACCATCGGCAGACAACTGAAGTGAATATGAATGTCCTTGAATTATGCCTAAGCATTGTTGAATACTCGATTCCGATTGGCTAAAGCCAGAGCATTCTTCAAAGATGTCATACACACATGATGCCACAATTAGGCCTAAATCTAATGTCTATATGAACTGTCAATGTCATTAGAAAACAGATCATAGCTTGTCAAAGTTCTGCCAAACGAAAATATTTGTAAGTGCACGTTTTTGCGTTTAATTTATGGTTTATCAAGCATCCTCATTCATCGCCATGCACAAAAACGTAACTCGCTGCCATCCATTAGCTATAATTCTGAGGTTGCAAAGCTGCAAAACTAGGACATGCAATAAATGATAACCACTTGCACCTAGAATAATTTAAAATCAATGACGTTCTTGGCGTCATGGTGCTGACGGTGCCATGGTGCTGAAATGTTTCTATGGATATCTCATGCGGATTTTTCTGGGCAGCACACAAATGGCATGTCAACCGCAATGGCCATGGTGCTGAAATGGAGCAGGGCACATAGCGTTTAGCGTTTCTACTGAGTCCTGCTTAGAGGTGACTGTCTGTCATGTTGCTAGTTGTAATGACGCTTTTAAAACAACAAAAGGTATTTGTAATTGCTCTGGGAGCTAATTATTGCAGAGCCCAGCTACACATCCTGCTCGCTTGGCTCATTATGGACAGCCAATGAGCAGTTCAGGTGAAAAAGTCAGCCAGATCTGATCTCTATAACATACATGATACTAGGATCCTGTAGCAACCTGCCGGCCTGCACAATCCTCCATGGCACGAATACTACACGCGCAATATATTATGCTAACATCCCACAACAATTCCCCAATTGGAATTACTTGCCTAAACTTCCAATCATACTTATTTTTCTAATATCAACCATCGTTTCTGCACTTAAGGCAGACTTGCCATTAGAACAAGATGGAATTAGGACAACTGTAAAACGTGGGCTAAAATTAACCTTACCTGGCTGTCGTCAGCCATTATGTGTAGCCCGTTAATTAAGGCTCTGCGCCACTGATACTGCAGCTGTTCTGATAGGCTACTGTAGCTTTTCTGTAACTGTTAAACTCGTCTAATCGTATCCGTTGAAAACCGGTCAGTGAACCGTCCTCAAACACAATAAACTGATGTCAATATGGACATTAACCTTCACATAAAGATATCAAATACATGACGTCAGATATGCCTAGAGGTATTGTTGACTTGATCAGAATACATATCATAGTGTCACAGTACGTGCTGTTGACAGCCTACCCCGAAATCAAACAGGAACATGGATTTTGTGAAATCTGTTGTGAATGTATAGGGATGTTTTTACAATTGCATAACTGCCTTCATTTTACTGGACCCCATGAAGAGTAGCTGCTGTAGCTAAAGGGGATCCACAATAAATACAAATACAAACCCAATGCAACATGATAATACATGCATCAACTTGTTTTGACATATCACATGGGATATGACAGTAAACCAACAGACCTTGAGAGGAGATAAAACATCATCTGTTGATCTATTTCACAGGTTTCTGGTGGTTTCTAAGCATTCTACATGTGTTGGGGAAGGACGGTGGGATCTCTCCAGAGCATCTAATTACATCAATCATGTCTTGCCATGCATGTGATATGAGATAATGTTATGCACCACGTAAATATACATTGCCTAAGGCTGCAGTGCTATACTCCATGGAGACAGTGCTCAATGTTTATTTTACATGATGGATATATGCTACTTCATTTCATACAATCAATCATCAATCAATCAGTACAATTTATTTATAAAGCCCTTTTTACATCAGCAGATGTCACAAAATGCTTATTCTGACACCCAGCTTAAAACCTCAAATAGCATGCAATGCAGATTTAGAAGCACGGTGGCTAGGAAAAACAGGAACCTAGGAAGAAACCTAGAGAGGAACCAGGCTAGTCCTCTTCTGGCTGTGCCGGTGGAGATTATAAGCGTACATGGCCAATAAGGCCAGATCATTCTTCAAGCATTGTAGTTCAAACATTCTTCATAGATGACCAGCAGAGTCAACAAAATAATGTGGTTATAGAGGGTGCAACAGGTCAGCACCTCCGGAGTATTTTTCAGTTGGCTTTTCATAGCCGAACATTCAGAGGTCGAGACAGCAGGTGTGGTAGAGAGAGAGAGAGAGAGAGAGAGAGAGAGAGGTGGGGGAGAGAGAGAGCGAAGATCGAAACAGCAGGTCCATGACAAGGTATCATGTCTGGAGAACACACATGCCTCTTCATGTGATACATGATGTTTGGCTGTGCTGTGCTAAGTGTTATCTTATGGGTTTGGTGATTGTTCTGTGTGAAGCCGTATTCTGCATTGCATCATGGAATGTGATGTGAAATCCCTGGGCCTATGGCTGTTGAAGCTACTCCACTGCACTGCTGCTCCACTGCACTTCCCTTATCCCCCGATTGCTCAGTTTGGCCTAGCGGCCAGCTCTAGGAAGAGTCTTGGTGGTTCCAAACTTCTTCCGTTTAAGAATGATGGAGGCCACTGTGTCCTTGGGGACCTTCAATATTGCAGAAATGTTTTGGTACCCTTCATCAGATCTGTGTATTGACACAATCATGTCTCTGAGCTCTATGGACAATTCCTTCGACCTCATGGCTTGGTTTTTGCTCTGACATACACTGTCAACTGTTGGATCTTATATTTTCAACATATACAAAACATATACAAAACATCTAGCTGCAGATAGCTAATTCTCCTCTATGTGTTGTCCCCCTTGCTGCTAATAAGCTCTTACCAATCGAACTAAATTAATAGACATCTGGTTATCTGACAGTCTATGCAGCAACTATTGTATTAGAGTCAAGCTGTGGTTATTTTATTTATTTTCCTAGACAAGTCAGTTCAGAACAAATTCTTATTTACAATGACAGCTTAGGAACAGTGGGTTAACTACCTTGTTCAGGAGCAGAATGTCATATTTTTACATGGTTAGCTCAGGGATCTGACCTAGCAACCTTTCAGTTACTGGCCCAACGCTCTAACCACAAGGCTACCTGCTGCCCCAAGTCCTGCCAACTCAAAAACTGCACAATAAATGTGTAACCAAGGGAGAACTAGTGCATTTCTCTGAGAAAAGCTGCTTCAGTTTTACTAATCTTCCAAAACACTTGACATTCTTGTAAAATAATTTGCATTTATTTGATCAAATAGACTTTGAAAGGGTAGACATGCAGAAATTCCTCTTTTCAAAAGTCTTGCTGTTACAAAAGTAGATCTTCATGCAGCTTAAGAGGTTACAGGTTCTTCTTGGTGAAGCGCCTGAATGGCTTCATCATTGCTGAAAAGACCCTGACAATCAAGGATTGTTTTTTGACAGGATGAGATATGGAGGGAGAAACCTCTCCAACTGGAGCTAGAAACACAAGAGAAATGGATGGGGTAAGAGAGAGAGAGAGAAGAGAAGAGAAGAGAAGAGAAGAGAAGAGAGAGAGAGAGAGAGAGAGAGATGCAGTATAGTAACATTGAAAAATAACAGTGCAGTGAGTTTGGTAGGCATACCTATGTTTCTAACACACACCTAAACAAAACTACAAGCTTTAGCAGAGCTCTAAAATCCTTACATATGCAATGTCCATCAGTAGAGGGAATCTCAGTCTGTTCCTGGACTGAATGGCAGTCCTTTTTGTTTCCTCTCTTGGAACGCTAACAGAAGAAAGGTAAAGAAAATGGTACAGAGAATAAATAAATAAATGGAACACTTCTGAATCCAAGGCAACAATTTAGTGATGAATAAAACATATTTATCTCATGTATTTGTCTTATCATATCAATAACATCAGCACCTAACTGGAACCAAAAACAAATGCTAACTCCCTGCTATACCTTGAAGTTGATCCTGAGTTTGGTCATTGAAAAGCAAAGGAAGCTCCTTCTTGCTTTCTGCTCAGCCCCCCTCTCCGTCTCAGCCTGGTCTGATGGGTTTGTTGCAGCAGAAGCTGGTCTTGACGCCTCCTTGCATCCCTGTACCAGCTGCTGGGTCAAGGACTTTACCAGGACTCTGTCAAATGCAGGGTCCTGGGAGGAAATAGCTGCTTGCAGGGTGTTATAAGAGCCAAACTCCTCCATGAGGTTTTTATGTATACCTCTGAACACCCTTTGGATGTTCAGGTTCTGGGAATATGCCTTTGTCCTGGAGAATCTGGATGCAGCACAGAACTCAGACAGGACTTGTCTGATGAGTTGCTGAGATGTTTCTGTCAGATCTGCTGCCTGTTGGGAGGGTCCATCTAGGGCTGAGGGTCTGATCTCCGATAGCAACCTTATCACCAGTATGGTGACCAAACAGATGACATCATCTTTGCTGGAGTCCATCAAGTACTGCAGTGGGAATGCAGTGGCACTGCTGATGTCCGGGGTGATTAAGAGCTCCCTCAGATGGCCAGAGCTGCTGGGGATACACTCTTCCTTCTCTTCAATGTCAATCCCATCTCCCTTTGGTACCAAAGAGGTTCCCTTGCTGGTGAAAGAAGGAGTGGAGGATCGTTCATCTGTGTGTGCCATCATCTTTGTCTTTAGGTCACTTGAAGAAATATCTGGCATTTTAGAGACCCTGGTGTCGATGAAGGAGCTCCTGACGATGGGGCAGGTCAGATCGAAAGGCACTTCGTCAGGGATGGGAGTGCCAGGGAGGTTGATCTCTAACTCACACTCTGACCTAGGACTCGTTGAAGAGCTGGACAAGGAACTACGACCATTTAAAGAAGTGGACAAAGATGAACAGGTTCTAGGGATGTCTTGGCAGACTTGTTCACTGTCATCCTCACTTTTCTCAACCTCCTTCAGCATAGTTCCTACCATATCATTGATCTGAAGGAGCTCCCTGGAATCCTTCATTCGCCCTAAGTTTGAGATTTCACTCTGGATAGCAACCAGGATTTCCCCAAGGGTCTCTTTGGAAGAAGCATTTTCTGTCCTTTCGGATCCGGGTGGCTTCAGCCCTGTGAAGAAATCCTTAAGTGTGTTCTTCATACTGACGCAGATGGTCTTAGCTGTTGACCAAAGCTTCTCCTCTGATATTTGAACACTCATTTCAGTATCATCCAGTTGGGAGCCCCCGTGGAAGCACTGCGAACCTCTCCCACTTCTTTCCAGTAGCACAGTGTCAGTGGACTCATTTTTCTGGAAAATAGTCACCATTCCTTTGACAAAGGTTTCCACTAATCCAGAGGCTGTATTCTCAGAGGACATGGAGGACATGGATTCTGAAAGGACATGGATCTCTGATGGTGAGCTAGATGATAAGCCAGCCTGCAGACTTTTCTGAAGACCAGTATGGCTGATCTGTGTGATAAAGGAATGACTGGATCTCATCAGCACTTTACTCACTGCCTCTTCTGCCTGAGTCTGGAAGTCATTGCTAGAGAGCTTCTTAATGCTCTGAATCAGACTAGTAGAGGACTCTGTGATTCTGACACTCTCTTCTGAGCTCAGTTGAGAATATTGAGTACTCACGCTCAAGTCTTCATTGGGTGAGGGTGACTGGGAAATAGTATAGTCATCGAGCTTTGATAGGACACCATCAACAAACCAACAAGCCTCTAGGGACTCATCAGATGAACTGACAACGGCCAAGGATTTACTCTCCACTTTTGATAACTCTGACTTGTAGATGGAAAAAACACTGCTAAGAACTTCTTGAGTACTGGTATCCAGATTGGAGAGACAGAGAGCTGGTATTGGTTGGCTCTCACTGGGAACTCTACTAAGTTCGGTGCTGGGTAACTGGACCTCAACAGTTGAAACAGTTGCCTTTTCCAGGGTGTCTGAAGACTCCTGAAGAGAAGCATCCTTAGCCACACCTTCTTCTCGAGCGGATAGAGTTAAAAGGTCCCTCAGCTTTGCTCGTATACGGCCGTAGAGTGTGCGGGCTAGAGAGAAGGTTATCATCTGTGAAGATCCTGTTTTGTGGTCCTTTACAGGAACTGGCCAATCAACTGCTTCACATGTGCCTTCAAATGATGCTATCGTCTCCATGCCTCCCACAAATGCCTTAACAATCACTGTGGCAGTGGAGGTTACAGGTGTCAGGGCTGTGCAGCTGGTATTCAGGGGAGCTTCAGTAAGGCTAGGAGCAGCACTAGAAGGCCTAGAGGTAGGAGCCATGCCAGAAGAGCTGCTGACTTTCCTTGTAAGGATGGTGCTCACCGCCTTCAGGGCTTTAGACTGAAAGTCGGGGCTAGAGAGGGTCTGAATCTTTCTGGCCACCAACCTGGTAGAGGATCCAGTCTCTTTGAGAAAGTGAGTGGTCCCGTCTTTCCCAGATGGACACTCAACATCAAGGTCACATTGAAGATTGGTCAGAAATTTAGACCCCAAGATTGTCATCTTCTTGGCCAGATCCAATAGGATGTTGAAGTCCTGTGCCATTTTGTCCATTGTGCCGACAATGGCATCCAGCACATCATCGGTCACAGGGTCCATGAGGGGCTCGATAAACCCTACCCACTCTGGCTCAGACGTTTGGCTCTGTAGCTCGGCCAGGATCTGCACCGAGGCTACCCGAATGACCTCCTTGCCTGCTGCTATGTCCTGACTGTCTATAGGGGGGCAACTCCCCGAGCTGGCCTGAATGGCCACTGAGAGGCCAGAGTTAAGCTGGTGTACTACCTCTCCCACGATAGCACAGCTCAAATCGGAGGAGCTGGAGGAGGTGGGGTTGGAGTGACCCTCAACCAGGGATATCAGGAGGCTCTCTTCCGTTACCCCAAAAAGAGCCTTCAGAGGCTCCTCCATGAGGGGAGCCTCTCTAGTTGCAGGCAAGCTCTGCAATGAGGTCTGGGACCTTGAAGATAAACACACAATCACCACTTATGCCATGCAAATGTGACCAACTGCTATCTAATCTGGGTCATTAGTGAGCCTGATAACCAAATTAGAGCAATGATGGTTTACTTCTCATACCACCGTAGTTCTAGAAGCCTAAAGCCAACTGACACGATTTTTTGCCTGATTTTTATGTTTGTACGACATCAGAATATGATTAATTCTGAAAGGCTGATCTATTTATTCATAGATGACTTTATGGCTTACCCAGTTAAAAATGACTTCCACCTGGACCCACCCCCTCAGTGGCAACATTTATGACCAGAACTTAAAACTACAAGGTGTGAATTCCAAGTTAATAATTTATGATAAGTATGGGTCAGGTCTTGCAATTATTAAGTTGAAATATTGCTGTGAACATACCTCTTAGGCGAACAGCATGGTGATGAGGTTCTGCGAGTGGATTTTTGGCGGAACCCTGCACTGCCATTCCTCCTCCTCTCCTTAGTCCAGTAGTTCATCTCACTGATCAGCAGCCTTTTCTCTCTCTCATCCAGACTGCCTAAGGAATCCTCAGACCCTGTCAGAGAGCACTGGGATTCTGGGGAGGTTGCCCCACTCCTCAGGTTCACCCCCATGATACGAGCTAGCGCTGGTAGGAGAATGCGGAGGGCTGTCTGGGTCACGACTTTAACAATCTTCAGACACAACATGGAGAGCTGCTCGAATGTGAGCTATGGCCAACAAACAGAGGAATGTTTTTGTCAATCAAGTAATTCCATGACACCATTCCATATATAGCGCACAACTCTTGACCAGAACCTTATGTGGAGAGACTTACGTTATTTTTCATGCCATGCTGAATCACTCTCCATTGGCTAGAGAAAAGAAAAGAAAGGAAACATATTTTACCTGCACACTGGTGTTGAGTTAGTGGAGTCACTAGATAGCCATGTCAGGGAAAATAAAAGTGTATTTAATTAAGCTATTAGCAAGTACATGAGACATTTTGTTCTTGATTTACAGGAAGAGTTAGGGGTGTGGTTACAGTGATGTTAGGTGTAGTGTCTAAAATCCCATTTGTGGTTAGAAGGTGCACTATGACTATAAATTCAGAGTTGTTGTATGTGAGGTTGGAAAAAGACATGGGACTTGCTCATCAGTTAGACTCCTCAGGAAGGAGAGGAGGATTGGGGCACAGCATGTCCCAATCTTGAGAGAAGGCATTAGAGTCCTCTGAGCCTCCTTCTCCAGCTGCTCAATGATAGATCCCCTTTCCCGGAAACCACACCCGGGTGTCTGAGAAGACTCTGGGAAACCGCAAAGAGAAATCTAAAGTTGAATCTGAACTTGATTCCTAATTTCCTTCACCTTTAGTGATTTGATTGCACTGGACAGGTAAAAGCACATCTCTCTGCGTGCCTCCACTATATTGCTTTCACCTATATAGATACTATCTTCTCAGATCAGTGCTGATGAATTTGAACACAACCTGCACCTAACATGAAGTAATCTCAGACCTGCACCAATGCTGCTGTCTTCCTCCACGGAAGTCTTCTTGGCGCTGCCACTGGACTTACGTTTAGCCTACATGACAACAGATTATAGGTCTCATAGCAGATCCAAGGTCAGTGTAGCGTCTCCTCCTAATGCTTTAAGGCTAGGATTTAGTGACAGTAAACTAATCCTAGATCTGTGCCTAAGTAGGCAGAACATGTGTAGAGGACAGCATATTTCTTACCTTGCCTCCTGTCCTGTTCTTGTTGGTCTCATGTGTCTCTGTTTCATCCTTCATATTCTCCACAACCTTATTTTGGTCATCCGGGGGATCCTCCCATTTCACGCTCTGGTGGATAAATGAGAGGTCAATATCAGTCCTAGGTTGTGACTTTGTGAAGCAACTTATTCGCTAATATTTTAAACAAAACGGCAATAGTGGTCAGATTTCAGTCCATGGATCAAACCAGTGAGACATATTACTTTGGTAGTGACCTACTATATTGTTAGTAATTTCTCCTCTAAACTCAAAATAGGCTAAATGAACCATACCTTGCTGTCATCTGACATGATGTGTAGCTTATTGTTGTAGGCTGTTTAGAGGAAATACTAATACCTCCTTTAAAAATACGTCAGTGAACCATCGGCAGACAACTGAAGTGAATATGAATGTCCTTGAATTATGCCTAAGCATTGTTGAATACTCGATTCCGATTGGCTAAAGCCAGAGCATTCTTCAAAGATGTCATACACACATGATGTCACAATTAGGCCTAAATCTAATGTCTATATGAACTGTCAATGTCATTAGAAAACAGATCATAGCTTGTCAAAGTTCTGCCAAACGAAAATATTTGTAAGTGCACGTTTTTGCGTTTAATTTATGGTTTATCAAGCATCCTCATTCATCGCCATGCACAAAAACGTAACTCGCTGCCATCCATTAGCTATAATTCTGAGGTTGCAAAGCTGCAAAACTAGGACATGCAATAAATGATAACCACTTGCACCTAGAATAATTTAAAATCAATGACGTTCTTGGCGTCAGGGGACCGTGCCATGGTGCTGAAATGTTTCGAGTCTGGGCAGCACCTGAGACCGCGGCATGGTGCTGAAATGGAGCAGGGCTCAGTTCTATGGATATCTCATGCGGATTTTTCTGCTAACCTACGCATAACGATACTATAATTACATTATTTTCATCCATCCGTCAACACAAATGGCATGTCAACGTTCCCCAAATAATAATGCAATGAAGCCAAGCCGAGATGTATGGTTCTTCATCCAGAGGACGAAGCACCATTGTATCATCTAAAACCTTCAGAGAGATCCCTTAAAACTGTAGTATAAATTCTCCACATCTGTTCTGGTAGCTAGGTTAATTTAGCGAGACATGGCCAAATCCAACACATAGCGTTTCTACTGAGTCCTGCTTAGAGGTGACTGTCTGTCATGTTGCTAGTTGTAATGACGCTTTTAAAACAACAAAAGGTATTTGTAATTGCTCTGGGAGCTAATTATTGCAGAGCCCAGCTACACATCCTGCTCGCTTGGCTCATTATGGACAGCCAATGAGCAGTTCAGGTGAAAAAGTCAGCCAGATCTGATCTCTATAACATACATGATACTAGGATCCTGTAGCAACCTGCCGGCCTGCACAATCCTCCATGGCACGAATGCTACACGCGCAATATATTATGCTAACATCCCACAACAATTCCCCAATTGGAATTACTTGCCTAAACTTCCAATCATACTTATTTTTCTAATATCAACCATCGTTTCTGCACTTAAGGCAGACTTGCCATTAGAACAAGATGGAATTAGGACAACTGTAAAACGTGGGCTAAAATTAACCTTACCTGGCTGTCGTCAGCCATTATGTGTAGCCCGTTAATTAAGGCTCTGCGCCACTGATACTGCAGCTGTTCTGATAGGCTACTGTAGCTTTTCTGTAACTGTTAAACTCGTCTAATCGTATCCGTTGAAAACCGGTCAGTGAACCGTCCTCAAACACAATAAACTGATGTCAATATGGACATTAACCTTCACATAAAGATATCAAATACATGACGTCAGATATGCCTAGAGGTATTGTTGACTTGATCAGAATACATATCATAGTGTCACAGTACGTGCTGTTGACAGCCTACCCCGAAATCAAACAGGAACATGGATTTTGTGAAATCTGTTGTGAATGTATAGGGATGTTTTTACAATTGCATAACTGCCTTCATTTTACTGGACCCCATGAAGAGTAGCTGCTGTAGCTAAAGGGGATCCACAATAAATACAAATACAAACCCAATGCAACATGATAATACATGCATCAACTTGTTTTGACATATCACATGGGATATGACAGTAAACCAACAGACCTTGAGAGGAGATAAAACATCATCTGTTGATCTATTTCACAGGTTTCTGGTGGTTTCTAAGCATTCTACATGTGTTGGGGAAGGACGGTGGGATCTCTCCAGAGCATCTAATTACATCAATCATGTCTTGCCATGCATGTGATATGAGATAATGTTATGCACCACGTAAATATACATTGCCTAAGGCTGCAGTGCTATACTCCATGGAGACAGTGCTCAATGTTTATTTTACATGATGGATATATGCTACTTCATTTCATACAATCAATCATCAATCAATCAGTACAATTTATTTATAAAGCCCTTTTTACATCAGCAGATGTCACAAAATGCTTATTCTGACACCCAGCTTAAAACCTCAAATAGCATGCAATGCAGATTTAGAAGCACGGTGGCTAGGAAAAACAGGAACCTAGGAAGAAACGTAGAGGAACCAGGCTAGTCCTCTTCTGGCTGTGCCGGTGGAGATTATAAGCGTACATGGCCAATAAGGCCAGATCATTCTTCAAGCATTGTAGTTCAAACATTCTTCATAGATGACCAGCAGAGTCAACAAAATAATGTGGTTATAGAGGGTGCAACAGGTCAGCACCTCCAGAGTATTTTTCAGTTGGCTTTTCATAGCCGAACATTCAGAGGTCGAGACAGCAGGTGTGGTAGAGAGAGAGAGAGAGAGAGAGAGAGAGAGAGAGGTGGGGGAGAGAGAGAGCGAAGATCGAAACAGCAGGTCCATGACAAGGTATCATGTCTGGAGAACACACATGCCTCTTCATGTGATACATGATGTTTGGCTGTGCTGTGCTAAGTGTTATCTTATGGGTTTGGTGATTGTTCTGTGTGAAGCCGTATTCTGCATTGCATCATGGAATGTGATGTGAAATCCCTGGGCCTATGGCTGTTGAAGCTACTCCACTGCACTGCTGCTCCACTGCACTTCCCTTATCCCCCGATTGCTCAGTTTGGCCTAGCGGCCAGCTCTAGGAAGAGTCTTGGTGGTTCCAAACTTCTTCCGTTTAAGAATGATGGAGGCCACTGTGTCCTTGGGGACCTTCAATATTGCAGAAATGTTTTGGTACCCTTCACCAGATCTGTGTATTGACACAATCATGTCTCTGAGCTCTATGGACAATTCCTTCGACCTCATGGCTTGGTTTTTGCTCTGACATACACTGTCAACTGTTGGATCTTATATTTTCAACATATACAAAACATATACAAAACATCTAGCTGCAGATAGCTAATTCTCCTCTATGTGTTGTCCCCCTTGCTGCTAATAAGCTCTTACCAATCGAACTAAATGAATAGACATCTGGTTATCTGACAGTCTATGCAGCAACTATTGTATTAGAGTCAAGCTGTGGTTATTTTATTTATTTTCCTAGACAAGTCAGTTCAGAACAAATTCTTATTTACAATGACAGCTTAGGAACAGTGGGTTAACTACCTTGTTCAGGAGCAGAATGTCATATTTTTACATGGTTAGCTCAGGGATCTGACCTAGCAACCTTTCAGTTACTGGCCCAACGCTCTAACCACAAGGCTACCTGCTGCCCCAAGTCCTGCCAACTCAAAAACTGCACAATAAATGTGTAACCAAGGGAGAACTAGTGCATTTCTCTGAGAAAAGCTGCTTCAGTTTTACTAATCTTCCAAAACACTTGACATTCTTGTAAAATAATTTGCATTTATTTGATCAAATAGACTTTGAAAGGGTAGACATGCAGAAATTCCTCTTTTCAAAAGTCTTGCTGTTACAAAAGTAGATCTTCATGCAGCTTAAGAGGTTACAGGTTCTTCTTGGTGAAGCGCCTGAATGGCTTCATCATTGCTGAAAAGACCCTGACAATCAAGGATTGTTTTTTGACAGGATGAGATATGGAGGGAGAAACCTCTCCAACTGGAGCTAGAAACACAAGAGAAATGGATGGGGTAAGAGAGAGAGAGAGAGAAGAGAAGAGAAGAGAAGAGAAGAGAAGAGAAGAGAAAAGAGAGAGAGAGAGAGAGAGAGAGAGAGAGAGAGAGATGCAGTATAGTAACATTGAAAAATAACAGTGCAGTGAGTTTGGTAGGCATACCTATGTTTCTAACACACACCTAAACAAAACTACAAGCTTTAGCAGAGCTCTAAAATCCTTACATATGCAATGTCCATCAGTAGAGGGAATCTCAGTCTGTTCCTGGACTGAATGGCAGTCCTTTTTGTTTCCTCTCTTGGAACGCTAACAGAAGAAAGGTAAAGAAAATGGTACAGAGAATAAATAAATAAATGGAACACTTCTGAATCCAAGGCAACAATTTAGTGATGAATAAAACATATTTATCTCATGTATTTGTCTTATCATATCAATAACATCAGCACCTAACTGGAACCAAAAACAAATGCTAACTCCCTGCTATACCTTGAAGTTGATCCTGAGTTTGGTCATTGAAAAGCAAAGGAAGCTCCTTCTTGCTTTCTGCTCAGCCCCCCTCTCCGTCTCAGCCTGGTCTGATGGGTTTGTTGCAGCAGAAGCTGGTCTTGACGCCTCCTTGCATCCCTGTACCAGCTGCTGGGTCAAAGACTTTACCAGGACTCTGTCAAATGCAGGGTCCTGGGAGGAAAGAGCTGCTTGCAGGGTGTTATAAGAGCCAAACTCCTCCATGAGGTTTTTATGTATACCTCTGAACACCCTTTGGATGTTCAGGTTCTGGGAATATGCCTTTGTCCTGGAGAATCTGGATGCAGCACAGAACTCAGACAGGACTTGTCTGATGAGTTGCTGAGATGTTTCTGTCAGATCTGCTGCCTGTTGGGAGGGTCCATCTAGGGCTGAGGGTCTGATCTCCGATAGCAACCTTATCACCAGTATGGTGACCAAACAGATGACATCATCTTTGCTGGAGTCCATCAAGTACTGCAGTGGGAATGCAGTGGCACTGCTGATGTCCGGGGTGATTAAGAGCTCCCTCAGATGGCCAGAGCTGCTGGGGATACACTCTTCCTTCTCTTCAATGTCAATCCCATCTCCCTTTGGTACCAAAGAGGTTCCCTTGCTGGTGAAAGAAGGAGTGGAGGATCGTTCATCTGTGTGTGCCATCATCTTTGTCTTTAGGTCACTTGAAGAAATATCTGGCATTTTAGAGACCCTGGTGTCGATGAAGGAGCTCCTGACGATGGGGCAGGTCAGATCGAAAGGCACTTCGTCAGGGATGGGAGTGCCAGGGAGGTTGATCTCTAACTCACACTCTGACCTAGGACTCGTTGAAGAGCTGGACAAGGAACTACGACCATTTAAAGAAGTGGACAAAGATGAACAGGTTCTAGGGATGTCTTGGCAGACTTGTTCACTGTCATCCTCACTTTTCTCAACCTCCTTCAGCATAGTTCCTACCATATCATTGATCTGAAGGAGCTCCCTGGAATCCTTCATTCGCCCTAAGTTTGAGATTTCACTCTGGATAGCAACCAGGATTTCCCCAAGGGTCTCTTTGGAAGAAGCATTTTCTGTCCTTTCGGATCCGGGTGGCTTCAGCCCTGTGAAGAAATCCTTAAGTGTGTTCTTCATACTGACGCAGATGGTCTTAGCTGTTGACCAAAGCTTCTCCTCTGATATTTTAACACTCAATTCAGTATCATCCAGTTGGGAGCCCCCGTGGGAGCACTGTGAAACTCTCCCACTTCTTTCCAGTAGCACAGTGTCAGTGGACTCATTTTTCTGGAAAATAGTCGCCATTCCTTTGACAAAGGTTTCCACTAATCCAGAGGCTGTATTCTCAGAGGACATGGAGGACATGGATTCTGAAAGGACATGGATCTCTGATGGTGAGCTAGATGATAAGCCAGCCTGCAGACTTTTCTGAAGACCAGTATGGCTGATCTGTGTGATAAAGGAATGACTGGATCTCATCAGCACTTTACTCACTGCCTCTTCTGCCTGAGTCTGGAAGTCATTGCTAGAGAGCTTCTTAATGCTCTGAATCAGACTAGTAGAGGACTCTGTGATTCTGACACTCTCTTCTGAGCTTAGTTGAGAATATTGAGTACTCACGCTCAAGTCTTCATTGGGTGAGGGTGACTGGGAAATAGTATAGTCATCGAGCTTTGATAGGACACCATCAACAAACCAACAAGCCTCTAGGGACTCATCAGATGAACTGACAACGGCCAAGGATTTACTCTCCACTTTTGATAACTCTGACTTGTAGATGGAAAAAACACTGCTAAGAACTTCTTGAGTACTGGTATCCAGATTGGAGAGACAGAGAGCTGGTATTGGTTGGCTCTCACTGGGAACTCTACTAAGTTCGGTGCTGGGTAACTGGACCTCAACAGTTGAAACAGTTGCCTTTTCCAGGGTGTCTGAAGACTCCTGAAGAGAAGCATCCTTAGCCACACCTTCTTCTCGAGCGGATAGAGTTAAAAGGTCCCTCAGCTTTGCTCGTATACGGCCGTAGAGTGTGCGGGCTAGAGAGAAGGTTATCATCTGTGAAGATCCTGTTTTGTGGTCCTTTACAGGAACTGGCCAATCAACTGCTTCACATGTGCCTTCAAATGATGCTATCGTCTCCATGCCTCCCACAAATGCCTTAACAATCACTGTGGCAGTGGAGGTTACAGGTGTCAGGGCTGTGCAGCTGGTATTCAGGGGAGCTTCAGTAAGGCTAGGAGCAGCACTAGAAGGCCTAGAGGTAGGAGCCATGCCAGAAGAGCTGCTGACTTTCCTTGTAAGGATGGTGCTCACCGCCTTCAGGGCTTTAGACTGAAAGTCGGGGCTAGAGAGGGTCTGAATCTTTCTGGCCACCAACCTGGTAGAGGATCCAGTCTCTTTGAGAAAGTGAGTGGTCCCGTCTTTCCCAGATGGACACTCAACATCAAGGTCACATTGAAGATTGGTCAGAAATTTAGACCCCAAGATTGTCATCTTCTTGGCCAGATCCAATAGGATGTTGAAGTCCTGTGCCATTTTGTCCATTGTGCCGATAATGGCATCCAGCACATCATCGGTCACAGGGTCCATGAGGGGCTCGATAAACCCTACCCACTCTGGCTCAGACGTTTGGCTCTGTAGCTCGGCCAGGATCTGCACCGAGGCTACCCGAATGACCTCCTTGCCTGCTGCTATGTCCTGACTGTCCATAGGGGGGCAACTCCCCGAGCTGGCCTGAATGGCCACTGAGAGGCCAGAGTTAAGCTGGTGTACTACCTCTCCCACGATAGCACAGCTCAAATCGGAGGAGCTGGAGGAGGTGGGGTTGGAGTGACCCTCAACCAGGGATATCAGGAGGCTCTCTTCCGTTACCCCAAAAAGAGCCTTCAGAGGCTCCTCCATGAGGGGAGCCTCTCTAGTTGCAGGCAAGCTCTGCAATGAGGTCTGGGACCTTGAAGATAAACACACAATCACCACTTATGCCATGCAAATGTGACCAACTGCTATCTAATCTGGGTCATTAGTGAGCCTGATAACCAAATTAGAGCAATGATGGTTTACTTCTCATACCACCGTAGTTCTAGAAGCCTAAAGCCAACTGACACAATTTTTTGCCTGATTTTTATGTTTGTACGACATCAGAATATGATTAATTCTGAAAGGCTGATCTATTTATTCATAGATGACTTTATGGCTTACCCAGTTAAAAATGACTTCCACCTGGACCCACCCCCTCAGTGGCAACATTTATGACCAGAACTTAAAACTACAAGGTGTGAATTCCAAGTTAATAATTTATGATAAGTATGGGTCAGGTCTTGCAATTATTAAGTTGAAATATTGCTGTGAACATACCTCTTAGGCGAACAGCATGGTGATGAGGTTCTGCGAGTGGATTTTTGGCGGAACCCTGCACTGCCATTCCTCCTCCTCTCCTTAGTCCAGTAGTTCATCTCACTGATCAGCAGCCTTTTCTCTCTCTCATCCAGACTGCCTAAGGAATCCTCAGACCCTGTCAGAGAGCACTGGGATTCTGGGGAGGTTGCCCCACTCCTCAGGTTCACCCCCATGATACGAGCTAGCGCTGGTAGGAGAATGCGGAGGGCTGTCTGGGTCACGACTTTAACAATCTTCAGACACAACATGGAGAGCTGCTCGAATGTGAGCTATGGCCAACAAACAGAGGAATGTTTTTGTCAATCAAGCAATTCCATGACACAATTCCCTATATAGGGCACAACTTTTGACCAGAACCTTATGTGGAGAGACTTACGTTATTTTTCATGCCATGCTGAATCACTCTCCATTGGCTAGAGAAAAGAAAAGAAAGGAAACATATTTTACCTGCACACTGGTGTTGAGTTAGTGGAGTCACTAGATAGCCATGTCAGGGAAAATAAAAGTGTATTTAATTAAGCTATTAGCAAGTACATGAGACATTTTGTTCTTGATTTACAGGAAGAGTTAGGGGTGTGGTTACAGTGATGTTAGGTGTAGTGTCTAAAATCCCATTTGTGGTTAGAAGGTGCACTATGACTATAAATTCAGAGTTGTTGTATGTGAGGTTGGAAAAAGACATGGGACTTGCTCATCAGTTAGACTCCTCAGGAAGGAGAGGAGGATTGGGGCACAGCATGTCCCAATCTTGAGAGAAGGCATTAGAGTCCTCTGAGCCTCCTTCTCCAGCTGCTCAATGATAGATCCCCTTTCCCGGAAACCACACCCGGGTGTCTGAGAAGACTCTGGGAAACCGCAAAGAGAAATCTAAAGTTGAATCTGAACTTGATTCCTAATTTCCTTCACCTTTAGTGATTTGATTGCACTGGACAGGTAAAAGCACATCTCTCTGCGTGCCTCCACTATATTGCTTTCACCTATATAGATACTATCTTCTCAGATCAGTGCTGATGAATTTGAACACAACCTGCACCCAACATGAAGTAATCTCAGACCTGCACCAATGCTGCTGTCTTCCTCCACGGAAGTCTTCTTGGCGGGGCCACTGGACTTACGTTTAGCCTACATGACAACAGATTATAGGTCTCATAGCAGATCCAAGGTCAGTGTAGCGTCTCCTCCTAATGCTTTAAGGCTAGGATTTAGTGACAGTAAACTAATCCTAGATCTGTGCCTAAGTAGGCAGAACATGTGTAGAGGACAGCATATTTCTTACCTTGCCTCCTGTCCTGTTCTTGTTGGTCTCATGTGTCTCTGTTTCATCCTTCATATTCTCCACAACCTTATTTTGGTCATCCGGGGGATCCTCCCATTTCACGCTCTGGTGGATAAATGAGAGGTCAATATCAGTCCTAGGTTGTGACTTTGTGAAGCAACTTATTCGCTAATATTTTAAACAAAACGGCAATAGTGGTCAGATTTCAGTCCATGGATCAAACCAGTGAGACATATTACTTTGGTAGTGACCTACTATATTGTTAGTAATTTCTCCTCTAAACTCAAAATAGGCTAAATGAACCATACCATACCTTGCTGTCATCTGACATGATGTGTAGCTTATTGTTGTAGGCTGTTTAGAGGAAATACTAATACCTCCTTTAAAAATACGTCAGTGAACCATCGGCAGACAACTGAAGTGAATATGAATGTCCTTGAATTATGCCTAAGCATTGTTGAATACTCGATTCCGATTGGCTGAAGCCAGAGCATTCTTCAAAGATGTCATACACACATGATGTCACAATTAGGCCTAAATCTAATGTCTATATGAACTGTCAATGTCATTAGAAAACAGATCATAGCTTGTCAAAGTTCTGCCAAACGAAAATATTTGTAAGTGCACGTTTTTGCGTTTAATTTATGGTTTATCAAGCATCCTCATTCATCGCCATGCACAAAAACGTAACTCGCTGCCATCCATTAGCTATAATTCTGAGGTTGCAAAGCTGCAAAACTAGGACATGCAATAAATGATAACCACTTGCACCTAGAATAATTTAAAATCAATGACGTTCTTGGCGTCAGGGGACCGTGCCATGGTGCTGAAATGTTTTGAGTCTGGGCAGCACCTGAGACCGCGGCATGGTGCTGAAATGGAGCAGGGCTCAGTTCTATGGATATCTCATGCGGATTTTTCTGCTAACCTACGTATAACGATACTATAATTACATTATTTTCATCCATCCGTCAACACAAATGGCATGTCAACGTTCCCCAAATAATAATGCAATGAAGCCAAGCCGAGATGTATGGTTCTTCATCCAGAGGACGAAGCACCATTGTATCATCTAAAACCTTCAGAGAGATCCCTTAAAACTGTAGTATAAATTCTCCACAAACCAACAAGCCTCTAGGGACTCATCAGATGAACTGACAACGGCCAAGGATTTACTCTCCACTTTTGATAACTCTGACTTGTAGATGGAAAAAACACTGCTAAGAACTTCTTGAGTACTGGTATCCAGATTGGAGAGACAGAGAGCTGGTATTGGTTGGCTCTCACTGGGAACTCTACTAAGTTCGGTGCTGGGTAACTGGACCTCAACAGTTGAAACAGTTGCCTTTTCCAGGGTGTCTGAAGACTCCTGAAGAGAAGCATCCTTAGCCACACCTTCTTCTCGAGCGGATAGAGTTAAAAGGTCCCTCAGCTTTGCTCGTATACGGCCGTAGAGTGTGCGGGCTAGAGAGAAGGTTATCATCTGTGAAGATCCTGTTTTGTGGTCCTTTACAGGAACTGGCCAATCAACTGCTTCACATGTGCCTTCAAATGATGCTATCGTCTCCATGCCTCCCACAAATGCCTTAACAATCACTGTGGCAGTGGAGGTTACAGGTGTCAGGGCTGTGCAGCTGGTATTCAGGGGAGCTTCAGTAAGGCTAGGAGCAGCACTAGAAGGCCTAGAGGTAGGAGCCATGCCAGAAGAGCTGCTGACTTTCCTTGTAAGGATGGTGCTCACCGCCTTCAGGGCTTTAGACTGAAAGTCGGGGCTAGAGAGGGTCTGAATCTTTCTGGCCACCAACCTGGTAGAGGATCCAGTCTCTTTGAGAAAGTGAGTGGTCCCGTCTTTCCCAGATGGACACTCAACATCAAGGTCACATTGAAGATTGGTCAGAAATTTAGACCCCAAGATTGTCATCTTCTTGGCCAGATCCAATAGGATGTTGAAGTCCTGTGCCATTTTGTCCATTGTGCCGACAATGGCATCCAGCACATCATCGGTCACAGGGTCCATGAGGGGCTCGATAAACCCTACCCACTCTGGCTCAGACGTTTGGCTCTGTAGCTCGGCCAGGATCTGCACCGAGGCTACCCGAATGACCTCCTTGCCTGCTGCTATGTCCTGACTGTCTATAGGGGGGCAACTCCCCGAGCTGGCCTGAATGGCCACTGAGAGGCCAGAGTTAAGCTGGTGTACTACCTCTCCCACGATAGCACAGCTCAAATCGGAGGAGCTGGAGGAGGTGGGGTTGGAGTGACCCTCAACCAGGGATATCAGGAGGCTCTCTTCCGTTACCCCAAAAAGAGCCTTCAGAGGCTCCTCCATGAGGGGAGCCTCTCTAGTTGCAGGCAAGCTCTGCAATGAGGTCTGGGACCTTGAAGATAAACACACAATCACCACTTATGCCATGCAAATGTGACCAACTGCTATCTAATCTGGGTCATTAGTGAGCCTGATAACCAAATTAGAGCAATGATGGTTTACTTCTCATACCACCGTAGTTCTAGAAGCCTAAAGCCAACTGACACAATTTTTTGCCTGATTTTTATGTTTGTACGACATCAGAATATGATTAATTCTGAAAGGCTGATCTATTTATTCATAGATGACTTTATGGCTTACCCAGTTAAAAATGACTTCCACCTGGACCCACCCCCTCAGTGGCAACATTTATGACCAGAACTTAAAACTACAAGGTGTGAATTCCAAGTTAATAATTTATGATAAGTATGGGTCAGGTCTTGCAATTATTAAGTTGAAATATTGCTGTGAACATACCTCTTAGGCGAACAGCATGGTGATGAGGTTCTGCGAGTGGATTTTTGGCGGAACCCTGCACTGCCATTCCTCCTCCTCTCCTTAGTCCAGTAGTTCATCTCACTGATCAGCAGCCTTTTCTCTCTCTCATCCAGACTGCCTAAGGAATCCTCAGACCCTGTCAGAGAGCACTGGGATTCTGGGGAGGTTGCCCCACTCCTCAGGTTCACCCCCATGATACGAGCTAGCGCTGGTAGGAGAATGCGGAGGGCTGTCTGGGTCACGACTTTAACAATCTTCAGACACAGCATGGAGAGCTGCTCGAATGTGAGCTATGGCCAACAAACAGAGTAATGTTTTTGTCAATCAAGCAATTCCATGACACCATTCCCTATATAAGGGCACAACTTTTGACCAGAACCTTATGTGGAGAGACTTACGTTATTTTTCATGCCATGCTGAATCACTCTCCATTGGCTAGAGAAAAGAAAAGAAAGGAAACATATTTTACCTGCACACTGGTGTTGAGTTAGTGGAGTCACTAGATAGCCATGTCAGGGAAAATAAAAGTGTATTTAATTAAGCTATTAGCAAGTACATGAGACATTTTGTTCTTGATTTACAGGAAGAGTTAGGGGTGTGGTTACAGTGATGTTAGGTGTAGTGTCTAAAATCCCATTTGTGGTTAGAAGGTGCACTATGACTATAAATTCAGAGTTGTTGTATGTGAGGTTGGAAAAAGACATGGGACTTGCTCATCAGTTAGACTCCTCAGGAAGGAGAGGAGGATTGGGGCACAGCATGTCCCAATCTTGAGAGAAGGCATTAGAGTCCTCTGAGCCTCCTTCTCCAGCTGCTCAATGATAGATCCCCTTTCCCGGAAACCACACCCGGGTGTCTGAGAAGACTCTGGGAAACCGCAAAGAGAAATCTAAAGTTGAATCTGAACTTGATTCCTAATTTCCTTCACCTTTAGTGATTTGATTGCACTGGACAGGTAAAAGCACATCTCTCTCCGTGCCTCCACTATACTGCTTTCACCTATATAGACACTATCTTCTCAGATCAGTGCTGATGAATTTGAACACAACCTGCACCCAACATGAAGTAATCTCAGACCTGCACCAATGCTGCTGTCTTCCTCCACGGAAGTCTTCTTGGCGCGGCCACTGGATTTACGTTTAGCCTACATGACAACAGATTATAGGTCTCATAGCAGATCCAAGGTCAGTGTAGCGTCTCCTCCTAATGCTTTAAGGCTAGGATTTAGTGACAGTAAACTAATCCTAGATCTGTGCCTAAGTAGGCAGAGCATGTGTAAAGGACAGCATATTTCTTACCTTGCCTCCTGTCCTGTTCTTGTTGGTCTCATGTGTCTCTGTTTCATCCTTCATATTCTCCACAACCTTATTTTGGTCATCCGGGGGATCCTCCCATTTCACGCTCTGGTGGATAAATGAGAGGTCAATATCAGTCCTAGGTTGTGACTTTGTGAAACAACTTATTCGCTAATATTTTAAACAAAACGGATCAAACCAGTGAGACATATTACTTTGGTAGTGACCTACTATATTGTTCGTAATTTCTCCTCTAAACTCAAAATAGGCTAAATGAACCATACCTTGCTGTCATCTGACATGATGTGTAGCTTATTGTTGTAGACTGTTTAGAGGAAATACTAATACCTCCTTTAAAAATACGTCAGTGAACCATCGGCAGACAACTGAAGTGAATATGAATGTCCTTCAATTATGCCTAAGCATTGTTGAATACTCGATTACGATTGGCTGAAGCCAGAGCATTCTTCAAAGATGTCATACACACATGATGTCACAATTAGGCCTAAATCTAATGTCTATATGAACTGTCAATGTCATTAGAAAACAGATCATAGCTTGTCAAAGTTCTGCCAAACGAAAATATTTGTAAGTGCACGTTTTTGCGTTTAATTTATGGTTTATCAAGCATCCTCATTCATCGCCATGCACAAAAACGTAACTCGCTGCCATCCATTAGCTATAATTCTGAGGTTGCAAAGCTGCAAAACTAGGACATGCAATAAATGATAACCACTTGCACCTAGAATAATTTAAAATCAATGACGTTCTTGGCGTCAGGGGACCGTGCCATGGTGCTGAAATGTTTCGAGTCTGGGCAGCACCTGAGACCGCGGCATGGTGCTGAAATGGAGCAGGGCTCAGTTCTATGGATATCTCATGCGGATTTTTCTGCTAACCTACGTATAACGATACTATAATTACATTATTTTCATCCATCCGTCAACACAAATGGCATGTCAACGTTCCCCAAATAATAATGCAATGAAGCCAAGCCGAGATGTATGGTTCTTCATCCAGAGGACGAAGCACCATTGTATCATCTAAAACCTTCAGAGAGATCCCTTAAAACTGTAGTATAAATTCTCCACATCTGTTCTGGTAGCTAGGTTAATTTAGCGAGACATGGCCAAATCCAACACATAGCGTTTCTACTGAGTCCTGCTTAGAGGTGTCTGTCATGTTGCTAGTTGTAATTACGCTTTTAAAACAACAAAAGGTATTTGTAATTGCTCTGGGAGCTAATTATTGCAGAGCCCAGCTACACATCCTGCTCGCTTGGCTCATTATGGACAGCCAATGAGCAGTTCAGGTGAAAAAGTCAGCCAGATCTGATCTCTATAACATACATGATACTAGGATCCTGTAGCAACCTGCCGGCCTGCACAATCCTCCATGGCACGAATGGTACACGCGCAATATATTATGCTAACATCCCACAACAATTCCCCAATTGGAATTACTTGCCTAAACTTCCAATCATACTTATTTTTCTAATATCAACCATAGTTTCTGCACTTAAGGCAGACTTGCCATTAGAACAAGATGGAATTAGGACAACTGTAAAGCTCGTTAAACGTGGGCTAAAATTAACCTTACCTGGCTGTCGTCAGCCATTATGTGTAGCCGGTTAATTAAGGCTCTGCGCCTCTGATACTGCAGCTGTTCTGATAGGCTGTTCTGATAATTATTAAGTTGAAATATTGCTGTGAACATACCTCTTAGGCGAACAGCATGGTGATGAGGTTCTGCGAGTGGATTTTTGGCGAAACCCTGCACTGCCATTCCTCCTCCTCTCCTTAGTTCACTGACGTATTTTTAGTTCATCTCACTGATCAGCAGCCTTTTCTCTCTCTCATCCAGACTGCCTAAGGAATCCTCAGACCCTGTCAGAGAGCACTGGGATTCTGGGATTCTGAGCTAACCATTTAAAAATATGACGTTCTGCTCCTGAACAAGGTAGTTAACCCACTGTTCCTAAGCTGTCATGGTAAATAAGAATTTGTTCTGAACTGACTTGTCTAGGAAAATAAATAAAATAACCACAGCTTGACTCTAATACAATAGTTGCTGCATAGACTGTCAGATAACCAGATGTCTATTCATTTAGTTCGATTGGTAAGAGCTTATTAGCAGCAAGGGGGACAACACATAGAGGAGAATTAGCTATCTGCAGCTAGATGTTTTGTATATGTTTTGTATATGTTGAAAATATAAGATCCAACAGTTGACAGTGTATGTCAGAGCAAAAACCAAGCCATGAGGTCGAAGGAATTGTCCATAGAGCTCAGAGACATGATTGTGTCAAGACACAGATCTGGTGAAGGGTACCAAAACATTTCTGCAATATTGAAGGTCCCCAAGGACACAGTGGCCTCCATCATTCTTAAACGGAAGAAGTTTGGAACCACCAAGACTCTTCCTAGAGCTGGCCGCTAGGCCAAACTGAGCAATCGGGGGAGAAGGGAAGTGCATTGGAGCAGCTTCAACAGCCATAGGCCCAGGGATTTCACATCACATTCCATGATGCAATGCAGAATACGGCTTCACACAGAACAATCACCAAACCCATAAGATAACACTTAGCACAGCACAGCCAAACATCATGTATCACATGAAGAGGCATGTGTGTTCTCCAGACATGATACCTTGTCATGGACCTGCTGTTTCGATCTTCGCTCTCTCTCTCCCCCACCTCTCTCTCTCTCTCTCTCTCTCTCTCTCTCTCTCTCTCTCTCTCTCTCTCTCTCTCTCTCTCTCTCTCTCTCTCTCTCTCTCTCTCTCTCTCTCTCTCTCTCTCTCTCTCTCTCTCTCTCTCTCTCTCTCACACCTGCTGTCTCGACCTCTGAATGTTTGGCTATGAAAAGCCAACTGATAATTACTCCGGAGGTGCTGACCTGTTGCACCCTCTATAACCACATTATTTTGTTGACTCTGCTGGTCATCTATGAAGAATGTTTGAACTACAATGCTTGAAGAATGATCTGGCCTTATTGGCCATGTACGCTTATAATCTCCACCGGCACAGTCAGAAGAGGACTAGCCACCCCTCAGAGCCTGGTTCCTCTCTAGGTTTCTTCCTAGGTTCCTGTTTTTCTAGAGAGTTTTTCCTAGCCACCGTGCTTCTAAATCTGCATTGCATGCTATTTGAGGTTTTAAGCTGAGTGTCAGAATAAGCATTTTGTGACATCTGCTGATGTAAAAAGGGCTTTATAAATAAATTGTACTGATTGATTGATGATTGATTGTATGAAATGAAGTAGCATATATCCATCATGTAAAATAAACATTGAGCACTGTCTCCATGGAGTATAGCACTGCAGCCTTAGGCAATGTATATTTACGTGGTGCATAACATTATCTCATATCACATGCATGGCAAGACATGATTGATGTAATTAGATGCTCTGGAGAGATCCCACCGTCCTTCCCCAACACATGTAGAATGCTTAGAAACCACCAGAAACCTGTGAAATAGATCAACAGATGATGTTTTATCTCCTCTCAAGGTCTGTTGGTTTACTGTCATATCCCATGTGATATGTCAAAACAAGTTGATGCATGTATTATCATGTTGCATTGGGTTTGTATTTGTATTTATTGTGGATCCCCTTTAGCTACAGCAGCTACTCTTCATGGGGTCCAGTAAAATGAAGGCAGTTATGCAATTGTAAAAACATCCCTATACATTCACAACAGATTTCACAAAATCCATGTTCCTGTTTGATTTCGGGGTAGGCTGTCAACAGCACGTACTGTGACACTATGATATGTATTCTGATCAAGTCAACAATACCTCTAGGCATATCTGACGTCATGTATTTGATATCTTTATGTGAAGGTTAATGTCCATATTGACATCAGTTTATTGTGTTTGAGGACGGTTCACTGACCGGTTTTCAACGGATACGATTAGACGAGTTTAACAATTACAGAACAGCTACAGTAGCCTATCAGAACAGCTGCAGTATCAGAGGCGCAGAGCCTTAATTAACCGGCTACACATAATGGCTGACGACAGCCAGGTAAGGTTAATTTTAGCCCACGTTTAACGAGCTTTACAGTTGTCCTAATTCCATCTTGTTCTAATGGCAAGTCTGCCTTAAGTGCAGAAACTATGGTTGATATTAGAAAAATAAGTATGATTGGAAGTTTAGGCAAGTAATTCCAATTGGGGAATTGTTGTGGGATGTTAGCATAATATATTGCGCGTGTAGCATTCGTGCCATGGAGGATTGTGCAGGCCGGCAGGTTGCTACAGGATCCTAGTATCATGTATGTTATAGAGATCAGATCTGGCTGACTTTTTCACCTGAACTGCTCATTGGCTGTCCATAATGAGCCAAGCGAGCAGGATGTGTAGCTGGGCTCTGCAATAATTAGCTCCCAGAGCAATTACAAATACCTTTTGTTGTTTTAAAAGCGTAATTACAACTAGCAACATGACAGACACCTCTAAGCAGGACTCAGTAGAAACGCTATGTGTTGGATTTGGCCATGTCTCGCTAAATTAACCTAGCTACCAGAACAGATGTGGAGAATTTATACTACAGTTTTAAGGGATCTCTCTGAAGGTTTTAGATGATACAATGGTGCTTCGTCCTCTGGATGAAGAACCATACATCTCGGCTTGGCTTCATTGCATTATTATTTGGGGAACGTTGACATGCCATTTGTGTTGACGGATGGATGAAAATAATGTAATTATAGTATCGTTATACGTAGGTTAGCAGAAAAATCCGCATGAGATATCCATAGAACTGAGCCCTGCTCCATTTCAGCACCATGCCGCGGTCTCAGGTGCTGCCCAGACTCGAAACATTTCAGCACCATGGCACGGTCCCCTGACGCCAAGAACGTCATTGATTTTAAATTATTCTAGGTGCAAGTGGTTATCATTTATTGCATGTCCTAGTTTTGCAGCTTTGTAACCTCAGAATTATAGCTAATGGATGGCAGCGAGTTACGTTTTTGTGCATGGCGATGAATGAGGATGCTTGATAAACCATAAATTAAACGCAAAAACGTGCACTTACAAATATTTTCGTTTGGCAGAACTTTGACAAGCTATGATCTGTTTTCTAATGACATTGACAGTTCATATAGACATTAGATTTAGGCCTAATTGTGACATCATGTGTGTATGACATCTTTGAAGAATGCTCTGGCTTCAGCCAATCGTAATCGAGTATTCAACAATGCTTAGGCATAATTGAAGGACATTCATATTCACTTCAGTTGTCTGCCGATGGTTCACTGACGTATTTTTAAAGGAGGTATTAGTATTTCCTCTAAACAGCCTACAACAATAAGCTACACATCATGTCAGATGACAGCAAGGTATGGTTCATTTAGCCTATTTTGAGTTTAGAGGAGAAATTACGAACAATATAGTAGGTCACTACCAAAGTAATATGTCTCACTGGTTTGATCCGTTTTGTTTAAAATATTAGCGAATAAGTTGTTTCACAAAGTCACAACCTAGGACTGATATTGACCTCTCATTTATCCACCAGAGCGTGAAATGGGAGGATCCCCCGGATGACCAAAATAAGGTTGTGGAGAATATGAAGGATGAAACAGAGACACATGAGACCAACAAGAACAGGACAGGAGGCAAGGTAAGAAATATGCTGTCCTTTACACATGCTCTGCCTACTTAGGCACAGATCTAGGATTAGTTTACTGTCACTAAATCCTAGCCTTAAAGCATTAGGAGGAGACGCTACACTGACCTTGGATCTGCTATGAGACCTATAATCTGTTGTCATGTAGGCTAAACGTAAATCCAGTGGCCGCGCCAAGAAGACTTCCGTGGAGGAAGACAGCAGCATTGGTGCAGGTCTGAGATTACTTCATGTTGGGTGCAGGTTGTGTTCAAATTCATCAGCACTGATCTGAGAAGATAGTGTCTATATAGGTGAAAGCAGTATAGTGGAGGCACGGAGAGAGATGTGCTTTTACCTGTCCAGTGCAATCAAATCACTAAAGGTGAAGGAAATTAGGAATCAAGTTCAGATTCAACTTTAGATTTCTCTTTGCGGTTTCCCAGAGTCTTCTCAGACACCCGGGTGTGGTTTCCGGGAAAGGGGATCTATCATTGAGCAGCTGGAGAAGGAGGCTCAGAGGACTCTAATGCCTTCTCTCAAGATTGGGACATGCTGTGCCCCAATCCTCCTCTCCTTCCTGAGGAGTCTAACTGATGAGCAAGTCCCATGTCTTTTTCCAACCTCACATACAACAACTCTGAATTAATAGTCATAGTGCACCTTCTAACCACAAATGGGATTTTAGACACTATACCTAACATCACTGTAACCACACCCCTAACTCTTCCTGTAAATCAAGAACAAAATGTCTCATGTACTTGCTAATAGCTTAATTAAATACACTTTTATTTTCCCTGACATGGCTATCTAGTGACTCCACTAACTCAACACCAGTGTGCAGGTAAAATATGTTTCCTTTCTTTTCTTTTCTCTAGCCAATGGAGAGTGATTCAGCATGGCATGAAAAATAACGTAAGTCTCTCCACATAAGGTTCTGGTCAAAAGTTGTGCCCTTATATAGGGAATGGTGTCATGGAATTGCTTGATTGACAAAAACATTACTCTGTTTGTTGGCCATAGCTCACATTCGAGCAGCTCTCCATGCTGTGTCTGAAGATTGTTAAAGTCGTGACCCAGACAGCCCTCCGCATTCTCCTACCAGCGCTAGCTCGTATCATGGGGGTGAACCTGAGGAGTGGGGCAACCTCCCCAGAATCCCAGTGCTCTCTGACAGGGTCTGAGGATTCCTTAGGCAGTCTGGATGAGAGAGAGAAAAGGCTGCTGATCAGTGAGATGAACTACTGGACTAAGGAGAGGAGGAGGAATGGCAGTGCAGGGTTCCGCCAAAAATCCACTCGCAGAACCTCATCACCATGCTGTTCGCCTAAGAGGTATGTTCACAGCAATATTTCAACTTAATAATTGCAAGACCTGACCCATACTTATCATAAATTATTAACTTGGAATTCACACCTTGTAGTTTTAAGTTCTGGTCATAAATGTTGCCACTGAGGGGGTGGGTCCAGGTGGAAGTCATTTTTAACTGGGTAAGCCATAAAGTCATCTATGAATAAATAGATCAGCCTTTCAGAATTAATCATATTCTGATGTCGTACAAACATAAAAATCAGGCAAAAAATCGTGTCAGTTGGCTTTAGGCTTCTAGAACTACGGTGGTATGAGAAGTAAACCATCATTGCTCTAATTTGGTTATCAGGCTCACTAATGACCCAGATTAGATAGCAGTTGGTCACATTTGCATGGCATAAGTGGTGATTGTGTGTTTATCTTCAAGGTCCCAGACCTCATTGCAGAGCTTGCCTGCAACTAGAGAGGCTCCCCTCATGGAGGAGCCTCTGAAGGCTCTTTTTGGGGTAACGGAAGAGAGCCTCCTGATATCCCTGGTTGAGGGTCACTCCAACCCCACCTCCTCCAGCTCCTCCGATTTGAGCTGTGCTATCGTGGGAGAGGTAGTACACCAGCTTAACTCTGGCCTCTCAGTGGCCATTCAGGCCAGCTCGGGGAGTTGCCCCCCTATAGACAGTCAGGACATAGCAGCAGGCAAGGAGGTCATTCGGGTAGCCTCGGTGCAGATCCTGGCCGAGCTACAGAGCCAAACGTCTGAGCCAGAGTGGGTAGGGTTTATCGAGCCCCTCATGGACCCTGTGACCGATGATGTGCTGGATGCCATTGTCGGCACAATGGACAAAATGGCACAGGACTTCAACATCCTATTGGATCTGGCCAAGAAGATGACAATCTTGGGGTCTAAATTTCTGACCAATCTTCAATGTGACCTTGATGTTGAGTGTCCATCTGGGAAAGACGGGACCACTCACTTTCTCAAAGAGACTGGATCCTCTACCAGGTTGGTGGCCAGAAAGATTCAGACCCTCTCTAGCCCCGACTTTCAGTCTAAAGCCCTGAAGGCGGTGAGCACCATCCTTACAAGGAAAGTCAGCAGCTCTTCTGGCATGGCTCCTACCTCTAGGCCTTCTAGTGCTGCTCCTAGCCTTACTGAAGCTCCCCTGAATACCAGCTGCACAGCCCTGACACCTGTAACCTCCACTGCCACAGTGATTGTTAAGGCATTTGTGGGAGGCATGGAGACGATAGCATCATTTGAAGGCACATGTGAAGCAGTTGATTGGCCAGTTCCTGTAAAGGACCACAAAACAGGATCTTCACAGATGATAACCTTCTCTCTAGCCCGCACACTCTACGGCCGTATACGAGCAAAGCTGAGGGACCTTTTAACTCTATCCGCTCGAGAAGAAGGTGTGGCTAAGGATGCTTCTCTTCAGGAGTCTTCAGACACCCTGGAAAAGGCAACTGTTTCAACTGTTGAGGTCCAGTTACCCAGCACCGAACTTAGTAGAGTTCCCAGTGAGAGCCAACCAATACCAGCTCTCTGTCTCTCCAATCTGGATACCAGTACTCAAGAAGTTCTTAGCAGTGTTTTTTCCATCTACAAGTCAGAGTTATCAAAAGTGGAGAGTAAATCCTTGGCCGTTGTCAGTTCATCTGATGAGTCCCTAGAGGCTTGTTGGTTTGTTGATGGTGTCCTATCAAAGCTCGATGACTATACTATTTCCCAGTCACCCTCACCCAATGAAGACTTGAGCGTGAGTACTCAATATTCTCAACTAAGCTCAGAAGAGAGTGTCAGAATCACAGAGTCCTCTACTAGTCTGATTCAGAGCATTAAGAAGCTCTCTAGCAATGACTTCCAGACTCAGGCAGAAGAGGCAGTGAGTAAAGTGCTGATGAGATCCAGTCATTCCTTTATCACACAGATCAGCCATACTGGTCTTCAGAAAAGTCTGCAGGCTGGCTTATCATCTAGCTCACCATCAGAGATCCATGTCCTTTCAGAATCCATGTCCTCCATGTCCTCTGAGAATACAGCCTCTGGATTAGTGGAAACCTTTGTCAAAGGAATGGCGACTATTTTCCAGAAAAATGAGTCCACTGACACTGTGCTACTGGAAAGAAGTGGGAGAGTTTCACAGTGCTCCCACGGGGGCTCCCAACTGGATGATACTGAATTGAGTGTTAAAATATCAGAGGAGAAGCTTTGGTCAACAGCTAAGACCATCTGCGTCAGTATGAAGAACACACTTAAGGATTTCTTCACAGGGCTGAAGCCACCCGGATCCGAAAGGACAGAAAATCCTGGTTGCTATCCAGAGTGAAATCTCAAACTTAGGGCGAATGAAGGATTCCAGGGAGCTCCTTCAGATCAATGATATGGTAGGAACTATGCTGAAGGAGGTTGAGAAAAGTGAGGATGACAGTGAACAAGTCTGCCAAGACATCCCTAGAACCTGTTCATCTTTGTCCACTTCTTTAAATGGTCGTAGTTCCTTGTCCAGCTCTTCAAAGAGTCCTAGGTCAGAGTGTGAGTTAGAGATCAACCTCCCTGGCACTCCCATCCCTGACGAAGTGCCTTTTGATCTGGCCTGCCCCATCGTCAGGAGCTCCTGCATCGACACCAGGGTCTCTAAAATGCCAGATATTTCTTCAAGTGACCTAAAGACAAAGATGATGGCACACACAGATGAACGATCCTCCACTCCTTCTTTCACCAGCAAGGGAACCTCTTTGGTACCAAAGGGAGATGGGATTGACATTGAAGAGAAGGAAGAGTGTATCCCCAGCAGCTCTGGCCATCTGAGGGAGCTCTTAATCACCCCGGACATCAGCAGTGCCACTGCATTCCCACTGCAGTACTTGATGGACTCCAGCAAAGATGATGTCATCTGTTTGGTCACCATACTGGTGATAAGGTTGCTATCGGAGATCAGACCCTCAGCCCTAGATAGACCCTCCCAACAGGCAGCAGATCTGACAGAAACATCTCAGCAACTCATCAGACAAGTCCTGTCTGAGTTCTGTGCTGCATCCAGATTCTCCAGGACAAAGGCATATTCCCAGAACCTGAACATCCAAAGGGTGTTCAGAGGTATACATAAAAACCTCATGGAGGAGTTTGGCTCTTATAACACCCTGCAAGCAGCTATTTCCTCCCAGGACCCTACATTTGACAGAGTCCTGGTAAAGTCCTTGACCCAGCAGCTGGTACAGGGATGCAAGGAGGCGTCAAGACCAGTTTCTGCTGCAACAAACCCATCAGACCAGGCTGAGACAGAGAGGGGGGCTGAGCAGAAAGCAAGAAGGAGCTTCCTTTGCTTTTCAATGACCAAACTCAGGATCAACTTCAAGGTATAGCAGGGAGTTAGCATTTGTTTTTGGTTCCAGTTAGGTGCTGATGTTATTGATATGATAAGACAAATACATGAGATAAATATGTTTTATTCGTCACTAAATTGTTGCCTTGGATTCAGAAGTGTTCCATTTATTTATTTATTCTCTGTACCATTTTCTTTACCTTTCTTCTGTTAGCGTTCCAAGAGAGGAAACAAAAAGGACTGCCATTCAGTCCAGGAACAGACTGAGATTCCCTCTATTGATGGACATTGCATAGGTGAGGATTTTAGAGCTCTGCTAAAGCTTGTAGTTTTGTTTAGGTGTGTGTTAGAAACATAGGTATGCCTACCAAACTCACTGCACTGTTATTTTTCAACGTTACTATACTGCATCTCTCTCTCTCTCTCTCTCTCTCTCTCTCTCTCTCTCTTACCCCATCCATTTCTCTTGTGTTTCTAGCTCCAGTTGGAGAGGTTTCTCCCTCCATATCTCAGCCTGTCAAAAAACAATCCTTGATTGTCAGGGTCTTTTCAGCAATGATGAAGCCATTCAGGCGCTTCACCAAGAAGAACCTGTAACCTCTTAAGCTGCATGAAGATCTACTTTTGTAACAGCAAGACTTTTGAAAAGAGGAATTTCTGCATGTCTACCCTTTCAAAGTCTATTTGATCAAATAAATGCAAATTATTTTACAAGAATTTCAAGTGTTTTGGAAGATTAGTAAAACTGAAGCAGCTTTTCTCAGAGAAATGCACTAGTTCTCCCTTGGTTACACATTTATTGTGCAGTTTTTGAGTTGGCAGGACTTGGGGCAGCAGGTAGCCTTGTGGTTAGAGCGTTGGGCCAGTAACTGAAAGGTTGCTAGGTCA